>NC_080052.1:26532825-26832825 GCF_026212465.1 Amaranthus tricolor | reverse complement strand
ACATGGTACATATCATGATAATTTACGGAACAAATTATTCTCATTACTGCAATTTAATACCAATAATCATACGGGCCGTTGGAGTATATAACATGCCCTAGGCCTTTAGAGCCAAAAGTATATAACATAATATGTAACTTCAATTATTTGTATTATTATATAAGGATTATTATTATTATTATTATTATTATTATTATTATTATTATTATTTGATTTAAATCAGTTGCTCATCAAGCTAAGCCATGATATAATCAATCAATCCGACTGATCAAATCCATAGGCTTGTTTGGATCTGTGACGAATTGATTGACTATTTCTGATCTGTAGAAGCGCTGAATAAGTGTTTTCAAATATTATAATTTTGACTAAGCAAATATATATAAATATATATTCCAAAGTCTTGATCAGCCTTATTATTCAGCCTAGTTCTTATATAGTATTAAAAAATTTAATTCTATGGGCAATCCATTCAAAGTTGCGTGAAGCAAATATATATACTTCCTACCGACATATTCGTATCCAATTATAATATATTATATGTAAAAATATCACTAGAAGTAGCAAATATAATAAAACAGAGGTAGTATTACACTAATTTTATAAAGAAAATAAAATAATTGAAACAAAATAAGCATATAACTATATTAAATTAGTCAAAAGATTTTACTACCAAAAATTATTACACTAACTTTTCATTAACCATTTTCATTATTTAATATCAATAACTAAATAAACTGTAATAATAGACTAAATAGGTAAACTGATATTTGCTCTCAAACTAAAACAAAACTTAGATTTTGAAAACATAAGATGCATATTAGAATGTAAACACAGTACAAACTATTATAAATAACATAAAAGGGAATTAATTAACCTTGATTGTCAGTATATACTCCATAATAAAAAAAATAAATAAATAAAACCCTTATCTATAAATATTACTAATGGAAGGTTCCTCATGGTTTCGCACTAACTTCCATCTTGAAATCAGTTCTCTACTAAAAATATTACTATTCTTTTATTTTGTACTAATCTCATCTGATTCTACTCTTTAAATAGAAAGTTGCATAACATTTTAATTTAATTAGACATTGTGTAACGAATTTCAGGTAAGACAGCTGGGAAATTAAACTCAAATACTTAGTTTTGGGCCTTGGGATTGATATATTTGCAAATGGATTTTTCTTATCTCAGATTAAACTCAAATAATTCTTGGGCCTAGAGATTGATTAACCACCTAGATGACTATATTATGTTTGATGCCCAACCCTTAGAGAATTTTTGTATTAGAGAGTCTCATCATGAGACGTATTTCATAATTGAGTTAAATAGCCTGATAACATAAATTTTTAGTATAATTGACTTTTTATATACACTTGTCTCATTGAAGACAGTCTGATATAAGAGGGGTCGTAGAGAATTAGACTTGCTAATAAATAACCATTTTAAAGCCTACCTCAAAAGGGGACTAGTAACCACCACGCCAAAATACATATTAGCTCATCTTGTATGAAACTGTCTCACTATGAAACAAGTTCCTATAAAAGCCTATTGGTAAAAAAAATATTAAAAAATAAATAAAATTGAATTCTCACTTGTACATAAAGTGGTTTTTTTAAATAGTTTAGGCCGACCCAATTGAAGTCGTTTTACGATGAGACGGCCTCAATAGAGAATTAGTGTTCACGTATTCATGTATAAGACAACCTAAGAGATTGTGAAACGCGTGCTTTATATATGGGTTAGATAGTCCAACTTATATAAATTATTGACATATCACAAATTCTCTTTTAAGACTGTTTTATCATGAGATGATATGTATCTCCTTAATTTATAAAATGTATCTTGTGTTTTCCCGACTATATATTGGCATCGGTAATAAGGCCAAGTAACAGAAAGAAGACATGTAAAGCAAAGTTCATTGCTGCTTGCTAGACTGATCTGATTTATGTTAGTTGGAGACTAGTAAATCAAGCTTTCTCCTAGAACAAATTTTGTACAACCTCTTTAGAGGATTTCATGTCTCTGCTGATGATATACATATACATTTTTATAATTAACCAAAAAAATGAGTGTTTGATCATTAACTGTGAATGAATCAAATTAACCAAAAGTTTAAAGTGATATTTTAGTTCCTATTATATGTTATATACTCTAACATATATCCTTACATGTGAGTCAATTGAGCTAGAATTGTGGATGCAGACTCTCCTGTACTCGGTGCTAAATATTCTACTTTAAGTGAGGAGTAGTTGAATTTTAAATTTGCGACTTTTTGTTACATTAATTTTTAATACCATGTCAAGGAAATAACCCAACAAAAAAACTTAAGTTAATAGTAAAGACCCTATATTATGTTATATTCTCTAACAAATATCTTATATACTCTAACAGTAACAAAATAAAAAAAAATATAGGAATAGAATTTAATGGGAGATTGAGTATATAATTCAAACTGCAAAAAAATCAGAATGTTGAATCATGAAGCTTTTCAAGATTCCAATCAAAACATGGCCTTAAACTAAAGTACAAAAACCAACATAATTACATATAAAGTTCATGCAAAAGGCGAGTACACTTCATTAATTTCTCAGGTCAACAGTTGAAAGACATTCTTGCTACTACCTATTTTACTCTATATTGTCTCAATAGCTTTAAGAATGGCATTAGTTAAGACGCTAGAATCCATAGCTTCATTTGCATTATTAACTTCAACTATAGCTTCCATACCAAACTCACTAACACATGAAACTTTTGCACTTATAACAACAATCCCCATCTTCTCAAATGCTTCTAAAACATTAACTAGATTATCTTTTCCTTTCTCACTTCTCACATTTATTCGAAATCGATTTTCGCCATGTTTCTCTACTTTCACTTCCTGCAAAAAAATTAATTCTGTTATTAGTATCTAAAAGATTTTAAGAATAAAATATAATCGAGAAAAAACTATTTTTATATTGATTGCATATATAACATATCGTGAAATTGCAATAATCAGCTATAAAACGAAAGATAACAGGTAAAAACATGTATAATTTTATAGTATACGTAACATATATAGCTCTGATACCAATAATTGATTATAACTTCTGTATACAGTATATATTCTATCATAGCTAATGATTTATATACACTGTTACGTTTGCAAATAAATAAAAACAAAATATAATAAATTAGAATGATATATATAGTAGGAGAATGTAACCAATAATGGGCATTGATGATCAATATGCTTCACATGGTTAACCATACTTTGCCTCTTAAGTGCTTGTAGTTTTAGTTCTAAGGCAGATATGAAAAGGAAAGCATCCATGATAATTGAGCTCGTTTTATCCTGCATTAAAATGAATAAAAAAATCAATAAATAAGAAAAAAAAAAAAGATAAAGGAAAAAATCGTGCCAAAGGATGAATTTTCAATGAATAAAGGGAGCTTCGAGCTTGCAAAACTAAAATACTCCATTATATTCACTTTATTATTTTATTTACTTTTTACAATTTATTCAATATACCATTTTAATTTTAAATTTCTCTAAATTAATAATATTAAAATTTGTATTGAGACGAATAAAATAAAATATTATTTATATAACTTATTAAATTAATAATACTAAAGTGCTACAATTTTGTGTGAGTGTGTCAAATAGCTAGCACCAACATGAAGTATTTTATACTAACACTAAACAAAAATATAGGAAAAAAGGCGGAATTTTGAATTTGAAAATTATATAGATATGGAGGATTAATAATAATAATAATAATAATAATAATAATAATATTAATAACAATAATATACCGAGTTGGAGTAGATGAGGTCTCGAAGAATGTGGAGGCTTCTGCGGAATGCCTTACTGTTTTGCGCCTTAATTCTGCGATGGCAAACCATTTCTTTGCCTTTAACTCGTTTACAAGAATACAAGTGTTAGTTTGAACTGAGGAGAGTGCTTGAGTTTCCTTATATACTGCTTTTCAACTTCGTTTTTTAGTTCATACTTTTAGTCATCCATCACGTGACTTTCAAAACTACTATCTTTATTGGATAAGTTAAAAATTTTGTTTGGTGAATAATTTTTAAGTTAAAAGGAAAAACTAATTTTTAAGTCAAAATAAAAAATTAATTTGATTTACTTTTTTCATTGGCTTATGGATTGTTGGTCTACTTTTTCTTCAATTGTCAATATATAATTATATCAAACATCTTTTGTATCACTTGGCTTATCTAGCTGAATTATAAGCCAATAAGAAGCCAACATTTTCAGTTAGTTAAGCATGTTGACCAAAACGGCTAACGATTGTTTGTTAAAATCCCGGCCCTATCAGTTTATGTCAAAAGCAACATAATTTTTTTTGGTTATGCTAAAAAATCCTACAAATAAAGAAGTAGGGAAAGTAATCTTTTTATGTAAGTAGTGAGAATTGAACTCTTATCGCCTTTAACCATTAAGATAACCTAGAGTTCCTTGTAGTAACATTGTCTTTATGCTATTCAATGTTGCTACATAATGTGGAATTGTTTGTTTTTTTTTAAATTAAATAAAATAAATTATGATAATAAGAATAAGTTTTAGTGTTATTACATGAAAAGTGTAATGGCTTTTTCATTTTAATGAAGTTGTTATTGTTAAATGTCTTTCTTCATATTTTCATTACTACTTCATTCATAATACCTTTAATTAAGTGGTAATTGATGAAAATACGTTTTATAAAGAAAATATAGTAATTAAAAAATAAAAATAATTATAAACACTGTCAAATAACTTGTGTAGCTAGCTAAATTTACTATTTCATATTTTTACTACCATTTTCACCACAAAAAACTTTACTAATTGAAAAATTGTAAAAGAAATAACATTAGCCGGTCGACTTATTGTACATTATTAATTTTTACAGAGTCAAAGTTAAAGTTAGCAATCCATAATCTAGCACAATTAAGATTTCAAGGGAAAAAAAAAAATCAAACAAATTATATTTATGCCTCCTCCAAAAAATATTTTACAATATTGAATTTTCATACACTACTAAAAACTTTTCGACTGAAAAACTATGGTTTTTTCGACGGTTTTAACCGTCAAAATATATATTTTTGACGCTTGACGAAGCGTCTAAAAAACTGCAGTTACAAATTTTCGACGCTTTTTTTCGATGCTTTTTACAGTGGATGTTATAGCTATTTTCCGACGCTTTTTACTGTGGGAAAAAAGATTTCCTGCCTTAAATCCATACTACAATTTCACGTTTTTAGACGCTTTGAAGCATGGAAAATGCTAAATATTTCGACGCTTTTTTGTGTGAAAAATCTGAAGTTTTTAGACGCTTTTCCATGTGGATAGTGCTTAATATTTTAGAGGCTTTTATACGTCTAAATGAAAATAAACCCTTTAAAGCCCTTGATATCTAGATATATGCTTTAGACATTTACATGCGTTGAAAATTTATTTATTTTCCATATTATATTAAATTTATCAAACATACATAATTACTAACGAATATCATACCAAATCAATCATATCCACAAAAGTATTAGCATTTGATATTCATATGCACACACACATTCGTTTATGTAGCTTTGACCTTAAGTTTTTGTAGCTTGGTCAAAAAAGTCCAAGCAACATAGGTGCCTAATTTGATCAATATTCACATACACATATATATATTCATCGATGTTTAAGAGAGCAAAATTTAAAAGTTAAAAGTTTGACAAAAGATGAAGGCCTGCAGAATTGTTTTCATTATGTTGCAATTTCCACTCTAGTGTCAAGACCTTCGCAAAAGATGATTTGTTGATCATAATATGAACATCAGCTGCAAAAATCTGCAACAAATCAAACAAAATGCACAAACTTCGCAAAAGAGGATTCTGATTTTCTAGAAAGGCAAATGTCGCGCGTTTCATTATAGACGCTTTTCTAGCGTTATTTTCGACACTTTTAACCATCGTAAATAAACTGTCGAAAAACTCCGTGTTTCTTTTAGACACTTGCTTAAGCGTCTAACTATAAGGGTCTAAAAACTCCTTATTTTCTTGTTGTGATAGTTTAAGATTAATCCTTGTAACATGTATGTCACTCATGTTGAATGCTAATAGATGCTATAGTTGGTGTCTTTATCTGCAAAAACTACTTTTCTTTTTCCTTAAAATTAGCTACAACATAAGGGCCGGATATAGGGACTAAGGAGTACTTTACAATATTAATGAAACACGTTTTTGAGTTTTGTTAGAAATTTTGCATTTTGAGTGCTATATCCTATATGTGACGTTTTAGGGGCTGATTATGAGTCTCGTCATTTTCAGCTGGATTTTTAAAGATTGAGTTAATTTTGAATTAGATAATTCAGCTCGTTTTGAACGAGACGGTCTTATAATAAAATCGTCAATTTGGGCCAGTTTATTTTGTGCGTGTAACAATCTGGGTATTTTTTTTACTTTTTGGGCATTTTTCAATTTTAATCTTAAAAGTATTAATTTTAACCTTAATTAATTTTCAAAATTGATACCTTTAAGGGCAAAATTGATAAATACCCAAAAAATTAAAATCTTATTACACGCGCGAATTGGGTTGGCCCAAATCGACGGTCTCATTATGAGACCGTCTCGTCCAAGTTTTTGTGTAGATTATTTTTGTGTAAGGGAGTTTTCGGTTTTGACTGGTTTGGATCGATTCAAAGGTCGTGAGATTTAACAAAAACGCTTTCTAATCAATATACGCTTCAAAAAGAAATTAAAATTATAAACTTAAAACTTTTAAATTAATTGGAAATATAGTGGATCTTAACTAAACAATGATGAAATGAAACTAAAAAATGAAAAAAAAAAGCAGGTAAAAATAGTTAGATTCAGATCGCGATTTGGTTCGAGTTATGCGTCAAAATTTTCAAGTTGTGACCGACTAATTTTCAATGGGATTTGAGCTTAATTTTGGTAACACTTGTATAATACTTCTATCATGGAGAAGACAAATTTAGATTAGAAAAAGAGAAATTATACTTCTATTATGGAGAAGACATGTTAACAAGACCAAACAATGTTTTAGGAGAGTACCAACAAGAGAAATAATTGGAGAATAATTTAGATTCGAAAAAGCATGGAGTACTTGTATAATATAATACTACTATTATGGAGAAGACAAATTTGAAAAGAAAGGATTTGAAAGAGGAATGCATGCGCCTGCTAATGAACTGTACTATTATTAGTATGCAAGCTTTGAGGAGAAATATAGCAGGCATTTTGTTTTTGAATTATAAAGTAGGCGGAGAGAAGTAAAAGCGGGGTCGTCTCATTTATTTTTGAGCCCCAACGCAAAAAATAAAAGGGCCTCTAAAAATTTAAGGCACAACGAATAATATAATACTCATTTTATTTTTCACTTATTTTTTATTGAGACCGTCTCACCATGAGACAGCTAAATTAAATTTAAATTAATACTACTCATATACATAAAATAAGTTTTTTTAGCCCTAAAAAATTTGGGGCCTTGGCCGAGTGGGCGGTAGTCCTCTTTACCCTTGCTAATCGACGACCATGACCAAAAGACTAAGTGAAATTCGATCCTAAGACCTTACTTGAGAAATATAGTACTTACTGGACTAGGTGAGATTCTATTCTAGGTATTTACTTGAGAAAGATAGAACTTGCTCGGTTATGTGAGATTTGATCATAGATTCATAGGACCTTATATGAGAAAAATAATATTTATTCTAACTGAGATAAAAACTGATATTCTAGAGTAGACATTAATGCTTATATTAGAGACAGTTTTGAATTTGTTTGTGTGTTGGATTAGACTGGGAATTGGAATTTTATTTAAGTGTCAGTATGAATGTATTATTGGGAAATTATTCCTTGTTATTTATTTCATGAATTGATGAATATATACAAAATGTAATCTCTAGTTTTAGAATACTAAATAACTACAAAATAATAACTAAATCAAAAGATTTACAAAATATACAAGATATTATTTTGTTCAAAGATATTCTATTCTAATGCACCCTCGCAATCGAATCGAGAGGTTTGCGGACGCTGAGACTGGATCGAAAATCATCAAAAAGAATCTGAGGAAGGCCCTTGGTAAAAATATCGGTAATTTGATATCGAGATGGAACATGAAGTACACAAACATCCCCACATTGCACTTTTTCCCAAACAAAATGTATGTCCATCTCAATATGTTTAGTGCGTTGATGGTGATTTGGGTTGCCCGACAAATAAACAGCACTAATATTATCACAATAAACAAGAGTGGTCGTAGAAATGGGAAAATGAAGCTCAACAAGTGAGTTATGAAGCCAACAAGTCTCAAAAACAACATTAGTCACACCACGATATTCAGCCTCAGCATTGGACTTAGAAACCGTAGGTTGGCGCTTAGCAGACCAAGAGATCAAATTATCACCGAGAAAAACACAGTAGCCTGAAGTAGAATGATGGGTGTCAGGACAACCACCCCAATCAGCATCGGTGTATGATAATAGAAAAGAGATGGAGGACTTATATAGTTGAAGTCCATGATCAAGAGTACCCTTGACATATCGAAGAATGCGATGAAGGGCAGTCATATGTTCAGCTCGAGGATCATGCTTAAAAAGAAAGACTTTGTTGAACAGCATAAGAAATATCCGGTCGGGTGAAAGTGAGATACTGCAAAGCCCCAGCCAAGCTATGATACAAAGTAGGATCATCACAAGGAGAATCAGCATCAGTACAAAGTTTACTAGAAGTAGTAGCAGGGGTAAGAGCAGGTTTGTATTGAGACATGCTTGCTTTATCAAAAATCTCGATAGCATATTTGTGTTGAGAAAGAAATAGACCTGTGGAATTTTGAGAAAAATAACTGAGAGGACCTAAGTCCTTCATAGCAAACTCAGAACTCGATTTAGCCATAATAGATTAACGAAGTAAATCAGATGAAGCAGTAAGAATAATGTCGTCCACATATGGCAACAAATAAAGAGAGAAGAATCAGAAATGCTGTTAACAAAACCAATAGTAGTCACAAAATCAGCAAATCATTGATACCAGGCCCGTGGAGCCTGCTTAAGACCATAAAGTAACTTTCGAAGAAGACAAACATGATCGGAATGAGTAGGATCACGAAAACCCAAAGGCTGATGCATGTAGACAGTTTCAGTCAAGTGACCATGAAGAAACGCATTTTTAACGTCCAATTGATGAATAGACCAAGACTTGGACAAAGCAATACTCAAAACAATGCGAATGGTAGCAAGTTTGACCACTAGGCAAAAAGTCTCATCACAGTCAATGCCTTCACGTTGAGACTTACCATCACCAACTAGACGCGCCTTATAGCGCTCAAAGAACCATCAGACTTTAATATTAATTTTAATAAAGAAAATAATTTATTGAAATCGGAAAATAAACCTAATCACACGTTTTGTGTTAAAATTTGATACATGTTCACTCTTTTGGCTATAACTTTAAATAGAAAAATTATATAATTGAAATTTTTGCGGAATTAGAATCTAGACTCCAAGATCTTTCCAATGATATGTTAATATGCCCAATTTCGATATCCGAGCGAGAAATGACGATCGTTTAAAGTTTGTTTGTACTGAAATTTGATACGTATTCTATCTTTTGGGCATAACTTTTTATAGAAAAATTGTATTAATTCAAGGTTTATGGCATTAGAAACTCGAATTCAAGAGCTTTCCATTGGCATATTATATGCTCAATTCTGACAATCAAGTGAGAAATGACGGTCGTTTAAAGTTTGCAGTGATTTCTAACATTCAGTCGCGTGCGACCGGACCACGGTATGGTCGCATAAAACGTATGACCGGACAGCGGTATGGTCACGTAAAACGCACAATCGGACCGCGTTATGGTCACTTAAAGCGCGCGACTCCACCGCGGTCTGGTCGCGCGTTTTATGCGACCATACCGTGGTCCAATCGCGTGCGACTGAATGTTAGAAATCCTTGTAAACTTTAAACGGTCGTCATTTCTCGCTCGATTGTCAGAATTGGGCATATAATATGTCGTTGGAAAGCTATTGAAGCCTAGTTTCTAATGCCATAAACCTTGCATTAATACAATTTTTCTATAAAAAGTTATGCCCAAAAGATTGAATACGTATCAAATTTCAGTACAAACAACCTTTAGACGATCGTTATTTCTCGCTCGGTTAGCGGAATTAGGCATATAATATATCATTGGAAAGATCTTGGAGTCTAGATTCTAATTCTGCAAACATTGCAATTATATGATTTTTCTAATTAAAGTTATAGCCAAAAGAGTGAACATGTATCAAATTTTAACACAATCATATTGATTCCACAATCATATTGATGCTCATTTTAGTTGGCCATTGTATTATTGTGCAATTTGAGTGTTTATATATAAGTGTTGCGATTTACTTTCAAATAAAAGCGTGAAGCAAAATGAGTTGAACGACTCAAAATTAAAAATGAGACAAATTTCATAAACCGAATTAAATAAAAGTATGTCTCTCTGAGTAATTTTAGAGTGATTGATTTTTCACATTTTAATCAACCACTATAAACAAATTTAGCTATTATTAAGTTTGAGATCATTGAAGATAAATAGAAAATATTTTATAAATTTATGTCAAAAAAAAAAAACTTTTTTTGTTAAAATTATACGAGTTGTATAACAAGACATAGGTAGGTGTTGAAAAAGCATATATGCGGCACAAGGACAAATTACTTATGGTCTAGCACGACACAACTCGCAACTAGAGGCACAACATGGCCCTGCAACCACTTGCGTAAGCCACAGGTTTGCTACATTTAACATTATTTGACACTGCATTGCACATTGTTATTAATGTCAGCTCTCCCAACATAACATGCACCGTATGACCTGAGTTCATGTCATATCACAAACAATTGTTTGATAAACTTGAGCACATATGGCACAAAATGGTTACTATTCTTGCTCAACAAGCCCTTGACATGTTCCAGCACGACTCGACACGATGCTCATGTCTAATAACACTATATCATACTCGCACTATCCTGTAAAAATTTAAAGATTTCTTATATTTACATTACGTGCCATTGCATTTTCCATAGAACATAATACGAGGCAAGTATAGCATGCATACAACCAAAATGACAAGACTTTCCTGTCACAGTTTGCTTCACTGATTAGCTTATTGGCCAAATTTGGTGCACATATAATATTCCACTAGCTAGCAGCTAAAATACAATACAAAATCATTACTAAGACAAATCACAAACTGTCAAAAGGCAGATTGGATTTCATTAGCAGCACTAACATCCCTCTTGTAAATAATGGAAGGCGGATTCATTAAAAAAAAAAATAAAATTATAAGGCTTAATAATCAAAATAAATGCATTAATATAAATTTTTATTTTATTACAAAATCTTACCATTAAAAAATTTATATTTTTAGAATAATGGTGGGACAATAGACCTACTATGTCATAAAGTAGATCTGTCACTTTAGACAATCTTTGTCATATAGAAGTATATGTACCCGTAGATCTAGATTATATATATTTATTGGGGTTAAAACATAACTACAAAAGTTATAAATAATAAGGTTAAATAATTAATTTTACAAGAATGTATTTACTATTTCAAATTTATACGAAAAAATTACAAAATTTTCAGATAGGTCAATTGACTCCACAATAGTAGTGCTATATGTGGCTCCGTCACTGCATTTACGGTGTTCAATTGTATAGAATAACAAAAGTAAAGAATTTTTACTTTACACAATTTTGCTTAAATTTAGTTATTAATTTTAAAATATTATTGTAGATTTTTATCCTCAATCATGTGCTTACCTTGATTCTCTTTTCAATTCTATTTTGTAATGTCTTATTTTACCAACCAATAATGTTATTTTTGCTATTTTATTTATATTTAATTTTAATGTGATGCTATTTTAACTAAATTAAAAACATAAAAATGCTCCTATTTTAGTCTATGCTAGTATAGACATTGGCATGGGTTTCGCAGGGGGGACTAATTCTTTTGTACCTTTTAGTTGTCGACTAGTTAGAGCTGATGTTTTGCCATTATCTTTTCGTCTTTGGAATCCCATATTCACATGATCTTTGTAAACTGAAAGGCTCAAAAAGAACCTGAATAACCTCTCTGTTTCATCAAATCTATGATGCAATAATTTTACACTTCCACCATTAACTGTTTAGAGTTTGTGTTGTGTGCCAATAAATTCATTGGGATTTGTGTCATTCAAGATGCTCAACTATCCTTTTCATGATTTTATTGTTTCTTATACTCCCTCAGTCTCACTAATATTGAATCGAAGAGAAATATAGTTTTTTTATAAAAAGTATGAGAAGCTGTGAAAATATGAAATCAAATAAAAAGAGAATGAATTATGTACATGATATTAAAAAAAAGTTAAAATTCATGGTTGAGATTAAAAGAAAATGATAGAGTTTATTTTCAAATAAGAAAATGATACAAAATGAGAAAAATAACCAAAAATAGAAATCGAGGTAGATTGAGTGCAAAATATGGAGTATATTATGAAAACTTGTCAAATAGCTATTAATGACTAGAAAGTGCTGGCTAATTTGACCAGCTAAAAATATTAGGACTTTAGGAGTAGTTAATAAATCAGTTATTTAAGTCAACTATTTAAGCCATCTGTTATGAGAATTTTTGATTAATTGTTGTATGTTTGTTGTTTATTTGAGAAAAGTAGATCAATAAGCCAAAAATCAATAAAAAACTACCCGTATTAGTTTTTATGTTGTCGGTGTGTTTGATAAATAACGTTCTTATTTGTTTTTTGATTTACTTTTGACTTTTTGTTGATCAAACAAACAAAATAGAAATTAGCGGCATTAAATCCACTGAAAATTTGACTTTTAAGTCAATATCTTTTTATTAATTTTTGGCTTTTTGACCATTTTTAGTTTTTATCTAACAAACAACTAATAGATAATAACGATAGAAATCAAGAATAAAAATTAAATAGGGAGGTCGAATATGTTTGGCAAAAAAGTGAAGCAAAAAGAGTTTTAGAAGAGTGCATTTGGTTAGCTCAAAGAAATTTGGCAAAGAAGAGAGGCCAAAGGGCAAAAAATGTTCATAATACAAAATCTTCTAGATGTAATTTTGACACTTATTCACTCCTTTAATTATATTTTTGCAATAGAGATTGTATTGACGCAAAATCAATTGGGTTGAAAACTAAAATTCAAGTGCTTTCTCCCTTTCTCTAAATATTGGGCAAATCAAGTTAAACAAACTAACTTGATATAGACGGGCTAAAAAGTCACAATATAAAAACTAAATAATTCGTTTTTAATAACACATATTGCAATTATTTGCAGTATTCAATGTTGATTATAAATCCTATTTAGTTCTTTCTCAAATGTTTAAAAATCAAAATTAAAATAAATCGAAATATGTGCATAATTTACACCAATATTTCTTTGCTAATTTCTATAAGTTAAATTATGATATTAAATTTAAGTCAACATTAAAGTCTTACGTTGTTTCAAAAATACTTCAAAAATTATAATATTAAATTTTGAAAAAAATATTAAAAGTTAAATTATTAATGTTAATTTTTTTAATAGTTACTCATTTTAAAAAATTATCGACCAAAATTGTTTTTTTTTTTTTTAAAAATTCATAGAGTAATACTTCTACAAGTAAAACTAATTTCTCACTCAAATAACTTGGATAATTAGAAACTTTAAATGGGAAGTTGAAACTTGAAACACAGTTAAAAAAACTGCACTCAAAACAAACAGTGAAATCTATATCCAAGACTGCAGCAAGCAACCCAGCAGAAGTAAAAACCTTCCATGGATTCATTAGCAGAAGGATTATGGGGATTAGCAGACTATCATGAGCAGAAAGGAGAATTGGCTAAGGCAATTAAATGTCTAGAAGCAATTTGCCAAAGCACAGTTTCTTTCCTTCCAATCATCGAAGTCAAAACTCGTCTTCGAATCGCCACTCTTTTGTTGCGTCACTCTCATAATGTTAACCATGCCAAAGCTCACCTTGAACGTTCTGTATGTACTCTATTGATTTGGTAATTTTGAGCATTTTTTTTGATTATTCTGCAATAAATTTTGGTTTTTGATTTGGTGATGTTGAGTAATTTTGATTCTGCAGCAACTGTTATTAAAATCAATTCCGTCATGTTTCGAATTGAAATGTAGAGCATACAGTTTACTTAGTCAATGTTATCATCTTGTTGGGGCTATTCCTTCTCAGAAGCAGATTTTGAACAAGGGTTTGGACCTAACTAAATCTCTTGGTGATGGGTAATTCTCATTTTTGATATTTTTGTGATTTTGATCTTGAGAATTTTATTGTTATTGTATCTTTTTGTGAAAGAGAATGGGTCGGACTCAACAATGGTAGAAAATGATGTAAAAGATGAGTGAAAAACAAAGGATAAACAAGAGATCAATCAAACAAGCAACACAATGTGTTTATGAGTATCTGATGATACCTCCCCCTCAAATAAAGTATCTTATCATTAATATAATCACAATTACACTAATGACTCAACTTACAATAGTCAAGAGCTCACTCTTAACTCATAAAGGTTTCACCTTTAATGGTGAAACTCCACAAATGACAATAAGACGAAGAAGACACTCTAACGGCCAATGCTCTAATTTCTCTAGAACACGCGATATTTGGGCCTCTGATAAGCCGCTCGACCGAACATGGTCCGCTTGACCACCCGAGCAAACTTCCAGACCCTTCTGATGAGTTGCAGCAACTTGGCTCGACCGAGCTAGCCTTGCTCGATTGGTCGAGCGCCCTTTTGTGGTCTCTGGCTGCTGCTGCCTTGCTCAAGTGACCATCATCACCTCGAGCCTTGTCTTGACCAATGCATCTCTTATGCACCGTACTCGTGTTCTTCGTTGCACCATCATCATGGCACCCCGAAGACCCTCCACATGAGGGTGATTTGGTGATTGCTCTAACAATCTCCCCCTTAAGCCCAAATCTCCCTCTATCAACATGTGACACCACTCTTGGTGTCCCAACCAACACATCAACATAAGATTTGGGTCTTGGCTCCCCATCAAGACCAAACCCATCATCAACCCTTTTTGTGGCCACCATCATCAAATGTCACCCTCCGCAACTTAGGACTTGCACCCCTCTCAACATGATGCAAACCTCCACTCTTTAGCAACACATGGCCATTGTTGCCCATCACACCCTTTAAGTGCACTAAGCACCCCTTTGTCACTTTCAAGACTCCATCACTTTGAATCTTCATGGTGTACCCAATCTTCTCTAATATCCTCAACGAGATTAGATTCCTCATCATCTTTGGAATGTATCTCACACCCATAAGCTTCCTCACAATGCCATTGTGCATTCTCAAATGCACCTCACCAATTGCCTCAATCACAACTTCCTCACCACTAGGCAAGGTCACTCTCTCATGCTCACAAGCCATCACCCTTGTAAACAAGTTCTTATCTCTACAAATATGATCTGGGTGTACGGAGTCAAACACCCAATCACCATCATCATCACACTTGGCCAATAGCACATGACCATCATCAATGTTTGGGAGCTCTTTCTTCTTTGTAACCCCTTTCACCAAAGTTGTTGCCTTTCTCAATTTCTCAAATGGAGCTTCACTCTTCTTCCCTTTGAGCTTCTCTCCATCACCAATCTCCATAGTTGGTTTCTTTATCTCTTTCAAAAGCTTCAAGCTTCTAAGATCCTTTTTCAACTTGTTGCAAGTGTATTGAATATGACCTCTTTTGTGGCAATGATAGTACACCTTATCCCCATACCTAACCCTTGCCTTCTTGATTCCGATTTTCTTCTCTTTTGATGGATTTCTCTCAATGACCTTTCCATCTCCCAAAGATGGAGTATCATCAACCTTCATACCAACCCTCATGGATGGTACTTCCTCAACAATGCTACTACACCTTGTAGCTCCCTCTAGTTTTTCAACTCTCAATAACAAAGACTCTATCATTAGTCTTTTCTCTACCACCATTGTTAATAAGCTTTCCTTCTCTTTTGAGACTCCATTAAGAATCTCTCCATCTCTTGATTACCCACTGATTTTCTCTCTCCCAAGGTTTCAACAAACCCTAATGGCTTCAGCAAACCATCCAAACACTTCTCAACTTCTACCTATCTCCAAGCTTTCCCTCACTCAATACCCCAAGAAAACACACCAAACTCTGATACCAACTGAAAGAGAATGACTCGGACTCAACAATGGTAGAAAACGATGTAGAAGATGAGTGAAAAACAGAGGATAAACAAGTAAACAATTAAACAAGCAACACAATGTGTTTATGAGGTATCTAATGATACCTCCCCCTCAAATAAAGTATCTTATCATTAATATAATCACAATTACACTAATCACTCAACTTACAATAGTCAAGAGCTCACTCTTAACCCATAAAGGTTTCACCTTTAATGGTGAAACTCCACAAATGGCACTAATACAAAGAGGACACTCTAATGGCCAATGCCCTAGTTTCTCTAGTGTATTTGCCTCTCCTCTTACTTCTTACATCTAGTAATGTTCTAAGGCTCCCTTATATAGCCTGGCACATATTAGAAGCCCTAGGACCAAACCCTTGAAGCCCAAGAAAATCCCGCAACAAAACAGAACACGCGATATTTGGGCCTCTGATAAGCCGCTCGACCAAGCTAGCCTTGCTCGACTGGTCGAGCTCCCCTTTTGTGGTCTCTGGCTGCTGCTGTCTTGCTCAAGTGACCATCATCACCTCGAGCCTTGTCTTGACCAATGCATCTCTTATGCACGTACTCGTGTTCTTCGTTGCACCATCATCATGACACCCCAAAGACCCTCCACATAAGGTGATTTGGTGATTGCTCTAACATTTTGGTATTTGTGTTTGATAGGTTTTGTAAGATTTTATTCGAGTTTAATGGGTTTTGTATGCTTTTCTGTGCTTGAAGTTTTGCAGCAAAGTTGTGGTACTGCAATTTTAGTTCACAGCTTTCAACAGCTTTGATAATTGAAGGGGATTATCAGAATTCTCTTGTTACTCTTGAACATGGGTATAATTGTGCTGCTGAAGTATGTTATCCAGAATTGCAGGTTTGTGCTCAAATCAATGGTTATTACTGAACTTGGTGGTTGTTGAATTGTGTCACTTTTGATATTGTAAGATGATATGGCTTGTATGTGCTATATGGAAATATCCATTTCGTGTCTCACAGTGTTATCTAACTGACAATTCATTTCCTATTTTGTTATACTCCAATTTTCACATGTTTTGATTCGCATCACAGAGTGACGATTAGCAAAACTGATAATGCTGATCACACTTGATCGGTTCTTCTATATGTCAATAGATCACATAGATGTTTCTAGGTTATAAAATGAGTGGGTTGTTACTGAGTGACTTCAAAATAGCTTTTTCAATGCTGTTATTCCTTAGCTGCAATGGTGTATTTTGTCCACTATATGTCTGAATATAGGTTTTCATATAACTTGGTATTAAGTACATGTATTGTTAATACTGATAGAGTATATAATATATATTGATAGAGTATATAATATATATTTGGGCCGATGTTTGAGGCCCCAATATATGTTATATACTATCAACTGCATATATAAGTGTGTTTATATATATTGGTTCTACTAGAACCATATTTTAGGTATGCTATCTTATATGATTGCTCTATATTTTTTTTCCTGATTGCTGTTTTTTCTTCTTAAATTCGACATGGTGGTTAGATGTTTTTCGCAACCTCGATGCTCCATGTCCACCTTATGCAGTGGGATGATGAGAATTTGGTAGAACACGCTATTGCAAAATGCGATAGGGTGTGGGAGTCGTTTGAGCCGAGTAAGGTAACAATTTTTTATCTTCCGAAGTGTAATTCTACAGGATCAGTTAATTCAAATTAATAGTGTCTTCATTTTGACTGTTGTACTGGAATATTCTACATTTTTTGTTGGTCACATTATTATATAGTCACGTACCATGTCAATTAAGATAAAAAGCTTTGTTGGTCTTTGCTTTAAGCTAGAGAGAATTTTTCATTATAATGGCGGATCATGGGCCGTAACAAAAAAACTAGGGGGCTAAGATTAGAATTCCAAACCTTTTGCTAATAAAGTATACTCTTAACTAATAGGCCACATCTTTTTACTAATATAAGGCAATAGTTTGATTTTGTATGATGAGCCAAAATATTTCAAGGAGGCCCGGCATTTTGGGCCTCTTTTATGAATCTTTGTATTTGATTTTTCTTTTGGGTGTTTGTTTCTATTTTGATTTTGTTGTTGTGATAAATTAGACTCCCTATGCGTTTAGCCAGATTATCCTACCCCACCTCTCTGCGATTATAATTTTCCATATTTGGATAATGATTATTGATTGGGAATAAATGGAAAATATTTGAATTGTAAATAACGCCTGAAAATGATATGCACAGTAAATGAAAAATATTCAGGGATCTGTTAACTTGTTGCATGGTTTCTTCCCAAACCACCATTTATTAAGCTTTGGAGTCCATTTACTATATAGCCCCTTCACTAGACCGAGTGCCATGCATTTGTTTTGTAACTGCTTCTTGGTGCACGCAATTGGCAGTCCAGGCTATCTACCATTTATGCCACTGTTGTATCTTCAATACATAGTTTGCTGTTAGTTTTTGTTGAAAGATCCACCAAAGGTAATTTTGCATCTTAATTTTCCCTAGTAGGGAAAGCTCTCTTCTATGGATGATAGAAGGAAAGTCGATCACTCTGAACCTATTCTCTTCATTTCCTCAGTTGAAACAATTTGTTATCCAGTTGATGCTAAATAAACCTTTTTTCTTTGTGATGGTATCGTCTTTTTCCTTTCCATCAACTCATCCCCCCTCTTCCCTCCTAAATTTCTGTTAATGATAACCTTATGCTGGCTAGAATGAAAATATATATTGGCTAAGGACGTGTCATTCATTATGATATCTCACATCTTAGTAATATATGGATTTAGCTGCCAAATTCATCAAACATCTCAGATTTCAAGTTTCAGTATCTTTGGTCTATTAATCTTTACTAGTGTATCTATGGATTTGAGCAAAGGTAGTTATTTTAATAGACTGGAGTATCTTTCAAATATTTTGGGATGCTCAAACATGGGGTTAAATTGGTTTTTTGATCGCTTTCTTCATGCAGATTTGGAGTTGAATAAAGGTTATTTAATAGACTGGAGTATTAATGTTTTAATATTCAAGTATTCAACCAGATTTGTGTCCTGTAGTTGAGGCTTAATGTTTGGCTCTATAACTTCAAAATTTTGACAGTCTTATTAAGTTCTTGTTTCAAAGAAAGTCTCTTATCAAGACGTTATTTGAATTATGTTCCTCATGTTATTCAAACACTTTAGTAGTGCTGGACTTGTAAGTTGTAAGTTGTAAGTTGTAAGTTGTAAGTTGTGAGGAGTACTAGATTTCAGACATACTTCAAGTGTATTTCATTTTTATGCTATTTTCATGGATCATATTTGAGCAAAAATATCTATTCAAGATGTTGGATACTAGGATATGTCATGCATGTTCAAAGGACTGTTTGTTACCCCAATGACATTCAGTGACTTCTCCCTAGGCTCCCATCTAAATGAGATTTTGGGAGTTCGGATGTACCCAACCTTTATCTTGTTAATGATGACAAAGAGATTATTTCCGATTGACCCTAGGTAGCAAATATATAATTTGCTACTTCACATTAATAAGTGTACATGCCCCTCATAAGTCATAGGTATGAAAATTTAACAGGAGAGTTGGACCTAGTATTGAATATTTTTACCATCAAAAAGGCAATTCGCATGTGAAGAACGAAGGATAAGGTGCAGCTCAAAATTTATGAAGTGATGAACCCATGGCTATTAAGCTGCCGCTAATTAAAATTTGTTGAAGGGAACTTGTCTAGAAACCTGAATTGCATTAAATGTTGCTAAGAATGTGAAACGGGAGAACAGAAAACAATGTATCTGTTGACTGTTATCGCACTGCTTGTCTCTACATATGATATTTTTGGTTGGATTGATTGTTTAGCTCATCTCCTCTTTGGAATTGCTTGTTGCACTTTAAGAAAAAACATATTTCTTTTTATCATTATTTCTTTGCTTGCAACTTAATGCTGCTACGTGTTGTATTGATAAACTGCAAATTTCTAGTCTTGAAACTAATGACTTTGTTCTGTGCCTTGTCCTTTTAATATGTTTGCAGAGACAACAATGTCTGGGTTTGCTCTTTTACAATGAGCTGCTGCACATTTTTTATCGGTTTCGTATATGCGACTACAAGAATATTTCCCCACACATTGACAAGCTTGATGCTGCTATGAAGGCTGACATGAAACAAATGGATCGTAGCTCGCGCCGTCGCCCTCCTGGCTATAACAATTCTGCAAGTGTTGAATATGACAGGAAGTCATCTGCTGACAAGATTGAGCTGGCACCTTATCCCATTGATGGGGAGTGGCTACCTAAGAGTGCAGTTTATGCATTGGTAGACCTTATGTTCGTAATTTTTGGGCGCCCAAAAGGACATTTTAAGGAGTGTCTCAAACGGATTCAATCTGGAATTCAAGTTATCCTTGGTAGGTTTCAATAGAAGCAAGTGAAGGAATATTGGTTCCTTTATTCTTTCATAGTTTCAACTGTAATCTGGTGGGCTGACTAAGGCGATGCTCTCATACTCGTAAAGTTAATATTCTTCAAATAGAAGATTTAGTTGGTAAAAATTAATCAAAACCAGTTTCAACAAGTAAAAATTACTTCATTGAAATCACAAAATGCAAAGAAAGCTTAAATTCAGTAAAAATCAGTTTTTATGAGCAAAAATAGTATCGATCTGCACAAGTTCTCATATCAGTGGAAGTAAGCTTTGCTTATCAAAAGAATTTCAATTCAGCAAAGGTAAAGTGAAGAGAACAAGGCCAAGCGTCCCTAGTCTTTACACTTTAGAAAATAGCGAGATCAGTGTTCACTCTATTTTTAAAGATGTCTTCTGAAGGTTTCCTTTGTTATTGAGGCTCTTACTTTATAATAGTCTGACTCTGCCTGATGTTTTTGACTAGAATACTATATTCTGATTGAATGTTCTCACTTATTTTGTTGTGCAGCGGAATTATCAAAGCTGGGAATCACTGATGGCGTAACAGGTACTGTGAATTCCTTTTTGGCAAAATGATGTTTGTTAACGTTGGCCATTTGATGATCGTAAATAATGAATAACTGTAATTTATGTAATATGTATATCAAAATTATTCAAACTTCTAATAAGCTATTGAAAGTTTGAAACCCTAAAAGTTAAAACGAAAAATAATCAAAAGGAAAAGAAAACTTCAAAAATGATTTAATACCAAAACATTATGTTCTATTTTTTTATTACTCAGTTTTCGTCACTTTTTTCTCTTCCTTTTTTTAACTAGTGATAATCATAAAAAAGATGTATTTTTAATGAACATTGCTTTATATTTTTCACAGAAGTACATCTGCAGCACTCTTCCATCTGGATGGCTGGTGTCTATCTGATGTTGTTGATGCAGTTCCTTGAAAACAAGGTTGCAGTGGATCTTACACGAGCTGATTTTGTTGAAGCGCAAGAGGTTGGTTGTCTGCTTCATACTTTCATAAAACAGGGGGTTAATTTCCGGGGACAAATTGTAGTATGAGAAGGCAGTTGCTACCTCATTGTGTTTAGAGTAATTAGTCTTGAGAAAAATATTTTTCGAGATTAGCGAACCGGTAAGGTAGATAGAAAATTGAAGCTCGAGGTATACTGAAAAAGAGGGCGTGGACGACTAAAGATGACTTAGAAGGCATGAGTGGAAAATGATGTGAAAAAATTAGACTTACAGATTAAGATTTTAGAAAATGAAATGAATGGAGAAGAATTTATGTAGATGGTCATTTGAACTAATATATTTGATTCATGTTGCCGATCAAAATCTTTTTAGGCATTGTTGTGCTGTTGTTGTAGAGAAGAAAAGGCTGGTTAGATTTTTCCGTACGAAGCCTATAAGATCAACTTTGGAAGATGAGAAGTAGTTGCTTGCTAGTTTAGCTTTTACTTTTTCACTTAATCTAGAAGTTTGATTGGAGGTTTCATTAGAGATTAAATGGAAATTAAATGGCAATTAAATGTAACGTATTTATTATGTTCAAATTACACATGTTTAATAAAAGTCATAATTTCTCACATGATCTATAGAAAGGGCGATTAGTTCAATGCACAAACTGCCTCAAGCTTAAAGCTTAATTCTTCTCAAATAAACCACATAAAATCCACACATATAGAGGCATAAACTTGAGTTGATATCAGCAACTGATGGCTAGATGTTGTGGCAACATATGTTTTGTTTCCTTGATACTCATGAGTCTGTTTTCTTATTGAACCCTGAATTGAAGCTTCTATTTAGATGTCATTCAAACATGAAACTCTTCTTTGTGACCCACATAAGAACAAATGGCTGTGGTGCTCGTTTTAATTTGGTGAAATTCAAGCCTTCTTTTGGAACTTCCAACATAAGCTTGGATTGCTTCTTTTATTATAAAAAAAAGTAAAAAAAAAAAGAAATATAAAATAGAGAACACATGAACAAGCTTTACTGATCAAGGGTTTACATAAAAGCTTAAAGTTGCATGTTTGCAACGATTGTCTAGTGACCATGATAAACTCCATCATCTGACTATTTCCTGTGGACTAGTGTGGGAAAGACTTGCATCTGTTACACTTTGGTACACGAACAAATTGTGTTTGATTTCATTTCCAATCTAAGTTTAGATATGGTATGTCAATTATTCAAGTTTATAAAGTTAACGACTTTGCTTTATGTATTTGTACATATTTGCAGGCGTTAGTGCAGATGAGAAATTGGTACATCCGTTTTCCTACTATCTTACAGGCCTGCGAGAGCATCATTGAGATGCTAAGAGGACAATATGCTCATTCAGTTTGCTGTTTCAATGAGGCATCTTTTCATTTCCTTGAAGCTGCAAAGGTATGTTCATTGCACTTGCATACACTCAGCCTTATGTCTTCCATAAGTATTTTACTCTTGTATGAATTTTTAAAATATTTTTGGGTGCGTAAAAGATACGTTATGTTGTTTTAACAGTTCATGTGCTGATTGATGCGACCTTGGATATGTAAAGTAACTCTAGTTTACTGTTTGCAGCTGACAGAGAGCAAGTCAGTCCAAGCTATGTGTCAAGTCTATGCTGCTGTCTCTTACATATGTGTTGGTGATGCAGAATCATCTTCACGAGTAAGCTTTTCTATGGTGGACATAACGAAATTATTACTTTCATCTTTCAAGTACAAAACTATCTTTGTCATGTATGTCTAGTGTATACTATAAGATCAAGGCTTTAATTTGGCTTGTTTTATTGCAGGCTCTTGATTTGATAGGGCCTATTTATAGGGTGATGGATTCATTCATTGGAGTACGAGAAAAAACAAGTGTTCTTTTCGGTTATGGTCTTCTGTTAACTAAGCAGAACAACCTTCAGGAAGCTAGGTATAAGTTCCAAGTGTTGTTTTATAAAATTCTTGTTTTGTGTGAATTATAGACAATACACGGCCCTTCAAAACTGATGCTTACGTTGGAAGTTATTCTAGCATCATAGGTAACAGGCACTAATAAGGTAGTTTGCAAAATTTTCTGTGAAATCGTGGACTTTTGTAAAGAATGAGTAACTAACCTGGATATCAGAACTCCACGTAGTATGATCTAAATGTGAATGTGTTAAGATGATCTGATTCCTTGTGGCTTGTGCAATTGCACATAGAATACGCGAACCATATTAAATATATACACGAACTGTGGTTTGTGATGTTTAAGAGTAGGTCATTGTGCTAAAAGTCGTCTGAGGTGATGATACGTTCGATTAAGATGCAATTGCCTAATTAGTTTTGGATGAGGTAGATAATCAAGTCTTAATCTCTTTGACTAGGTGTCCCAAGGCGCTTGAGGTGGAAGAGGCATGTCTCTTGAGATGTGATGCTAGGACTAGACACTTGACGTGATGTCCGTATGACACTCATGACCCAGGTGTAGACATGGGATATAGGTTGGACTTGCTTGGGGAAAATTGGACTTCCTATTTTATTGTAGCAAAATTTTCATCTAGGGTTTGGTAAACCCTAGATCTAAAAATCCAGCTCCAAAATGGAGCAAGGATAATGAAAAGGTTAGGGTTTATGGTCACTGGCTGCCATAGTCCTCCTTTTAGCATTCACAGATTGTAGAAGAGGGAAGAGGAAGTATTGAAACTCGAAACTAGGGAAGAGAGATGAATGGAGAGTTGTGAATTGTAATATCGATAAAAGGGGGGGAGAATTGAGATTAAACGAAAAGTCAGTAAAACTCCTATTCTTGACTATTGTCTTTGTTTAAAAATATTTCTTTTTTTGGAAGGACCTTTTTCTCGCAGAGAGAATCGTTTATTTGTTCATTTATTCAATCACGCTTTATTTGTGCTTGGCAAAATTTCTAAGGGTCGGTAAATTCACTACTTTTTGTCTATGCTGCAGGATTCGTCTGGCTACTGGATTGCAATTAACACACAGTCATCTTGGAAATCTTCAATTAGTTTCACAGTATCTAACAATTCTAGGGAGTTTGGCACTTGCTCTTCGTGATGCTTCTCAAGCTCGAGAAATTTTGAGATCTGCCTTGACATTGGCAAAGAAACTTAATGATGTCCCAACTCAGATCTGGGTACTATCGGTTTTGTCAGGTATACTATAGTCTTCTAGTCTCACTTGAACATGAACTTAATTGTTTACTCAGTCAACACACGAAGATATCAAATTACTTGTCTAATTCTGTGATCAATGTCTGATTGGGTCTTGGAATAGAGTTTCTTATGTATTCACCAATATTGGAGAAATAGATTGATCATGAATGTAGAATTTTTGAAAAATTGGACACTCCCTTTAGCAATACGCCAACAGGCACTTCGAACACATGCCACCTATGAAACAGCCCATCTTGTATGAGACCGTCTCACGGTGAGACGACCTCAAAACAAGAAGCCTATAAGTTAAAAGTTTCTATTATTGGGCTATATAACCCAAGTATAAGCAATGTCTCACGGTAAGACCATCTCATACAAGAATTTGTGCCGATGAAATGATATTCTATATCAAATTTGGTAATAAATTTCTTTATTGGTGCAACTACAGCATTGTATCAGGAATTAGGAGAGGTGGGAAATGAAACGGAGAACTCCGATTACCAAAAAAAGAAGATAGATGATTTACAAAAAAGAGTTGCAGATGCCTATGCATCCATTCACCATCTTGAACTAGTAAGTTTTCTTAAAATTTCTTGGGTCTATTTTGTTTATATAGTTCCTCTAGCAAGTTGAAAGGCTGAAGATTTTGATTACTTTATGCAAGCTATTACAGCTTTTGTTTACTTCAATTTACAGATTAACAAAGATAAAATTCAAGTTCAACAGCTGCATGAATCAGATACCAAACGTTCTATGGCATCCATGAAGGTCAATCTTGATATTCCAGAATCTATCGGTCTGACAGCATCAACGCCTGTGACTTCATCCTCAAGGCTTGTTGATCTAGATACTGGAAGACGGGGAAAGAGGAAAATTTAGCTGGAGAATGTACGTATGTATGTATTATTATGTTATCTATCCTTGTATATAATATTATATGGCATGTTCTTGGCTGCCAAATCAAAGGCATCTAACGTCCACGTGGAATCAGGACGGCCTATTTTTTGGAAGCAATGTAAGTTAATCTTAATTGTGATTAGAGGTGTTCATTTGGATGTTCAGTCCGATTACCTTTTTCATTCTTTACATTTCATTTGAATGTTTTGAAATCTTTGGCCGTGCGAATGGGTGCCAGCGAAGTAGGGCTGTGTGCAAACTTTAGTTGCAGCTTACGAAGATTTTTTAGAAGCGAATATTAATTTTTTTGGGTTTACTATTTGGGTTCGTAAGATAAATGTGATTGCAGTAAGAGAAGAACAAGTTTTGATGAAGATGAATGATCTAACTAGACTTGAACCTTTACCATTCATATACAGCCCTTAATGGACCCAAACCTCACAGCTAGGAAGATCCGGCCTTCATACTATCGTATATGTCTCTATGAAGCAGGCGAAAGCAACAACCTATTGCTTTAAAGTCCAAGCTTTGATTGGTATGAAATATCACGCATGATGTTTTTGAAATAGGTCTTTTTGTTTTCATTTGAAGACCTTTCTCGAACTAAGGGTCTCATTGGCAGTAACCTTTATATATCTTTAGATAAGGGTAAAGTTTGTCGTCTTTCAGCCCTTCTCAGACTCTAATTATATCTTAATTCTTCTATACGTGAGATATACCGAGTATGGTGATGATGTTTTCCGGTACCATTGAACTCTAAGTACACCAAAAAGTTAGTGTAGGTTTGTACAGGATATTCCTACTTGAGTTGGTCAGTATGCCAAATAAAGATAGAGCATTATGCTTGGGAACAATTTTTTAAAATCTGTAGTGTCATTGATTATCTTTGGTTTCTGATTCTTCCACTTTTAAGAAGTTGGTCAGTATCTTCTGTTTACACATTCCTCATTTAGAATTTGGTAACACCTTTTTCTATGTACTGTTGGATTTCGGAAAATATAGATATATATATTTGTTATGAACTGTTATGCAATGATATGCACCTGCCAAGAATTATTTAAAAGAAACGAACTAAATAGAATATAGAGAAGAATACAATTAAGAAACAGAAGAACAATGAACTAAATAATACTTCCTGTAATCTTATTATTGAACTGTTACAAGATATAAGATACAGAGGATCCTTCAAGTGATCCCAAACTCCTATGTGAATTAATCATCCAAAACATACAAGCATACCTATAATAGAAGACCCTCAACTATATATATACAAGACTCAAGAATAAACCTCCTAATAAAAGGGAAATACTACTAATAGTAAAAAGTCAATAATGCCCTTGGATCCTTTAACAATATTATACATCATACATGTGAGCTATTTGCCTTTTCCATACTTAGACTATAATTTTAACTCTTAATTAGCAAAGCTGGTTAGCCAAATACTCCTTTGTTCCTGATAAGGGGTGATACATTAAGCTCCCCAGTTAACGCGTTTTGCTTTTTCGGACTTATTATTTTGACTGGTTTAGTGTATACTGAATCCATACAAAGGTGATACTAGCTAGTAAGCAAATGACTCTCCAAAGCATTGTTTACCATGCAATTAGGAATACCTTGTTTTTAACAAGAGCATAAAGCATGCTAAAAGATCAAGTTCTCATTTTGTAGTACTTACACTAATCTTCGTTTTCTTAATAGCTACATCTGCCCCAAAAAACTCTTAGCATAAAATATAGATCACTTATAAGATAGTATATGTTGGATGTGCCTAAAATATCTTATTTAAATAAAGGTGAAGTGATGTCTAGGACGACCAGGATAATATGAAGTTCTTAATGAATAGAGGCATCTAAAATAACATGAGATTTCTTAACCATTTTACTTCTTTGTGTGCTGAAGCAAACATACTACACTTGGAATACACAACCACTGATAAAAGAGTCATCTTCTTCGTTTTTTTATGCACTAGAATACCTTCTAGAACTAGAGGTGTTCCGATATATGTCCATCTCAATATTCAACTTCTCTAAGGTATCTTAAAACGGTCTTTATTATAATTTATATATCGTAGAGAAAAGGCTTCGAGTTGCTAGTGAGCCGACTTAACTATTCATATGATACTCGAGTAATCATGGACCCTCAAATTCGACTAGATTTATTATTAATACTAGCATATAATCGAAAAAATATACGGTGTATATGTTTTGTAAGTCAAAAACATATCATCTCAAAATCATATGACAATAAAAGAGAAGACTCTAATTAATGAGTTATTAAGTATGCATATCATCTTTAATTCATTGACGTGGGACAGATAATTCCAACACCCTCCTCATATACAAACCCGTCAAATGTGTATGTGAGAGTAATAATGAACATTTGAGTCCATGGAAGTGGCCACTGGATAACTTGTAAACATATTGAAAAGCTCGAGTATTTTTTAAACATGAGACTGATTAGGGTTTTGTTTAGTTCACATTAAAAATTAAGGGCGGAGTACAAATTGACATATTTTATAAAGGCTCTGTGTAATTTTAAAAATTATAATATTTTTCTAACAATTTTTTATCTATAAACACCTAACATATACTAAGTAATTTAATATTGAGGCCCCTAATTTTTCGAGGCTCTGTGCAATAGAACATGTTGAACATGCTTAGAAGCTCCTATGTAAAAAATGAGTAATTAGTAATAATAAATTTTTATCAGTAAAATTCAGTTACAATCAGTAAAAATCGTTTTTAATCAGTATCTAATTTACAACTAGAAATCAGTTTAAACTAGTAAAATTCAATTACAATCAGTAAATATCAGTTTAATCAATAAAAATTAATTTAAATTAGTAAAGATCAGTTGAATCAGTTTAAACTAGTAAAATTCAATTACAATCAATTCTATTTATTTCAATCGATAAATATCAGTTTAATCAATAAAAATTAATTTCAATCAGTCAAATCAGTAAAAATCATTAAAATTTAATAGGGCCTAATTAGAATTAACTTTTTCTCTATGATCATATGATGTGGAGTACAAATTTGACTACCCCATAAAGTTCATTAGGAAGGAAGATGACAAAAAGAAAATTTGATTACATCATAATTCATGTATAGAGAAATGATAACCCTTTAATTTTATCTTTTATTGGATTGAGTAAACTCAAATCTGGACTACACTTCAGATTCATCAAATATTTGGTGTGTTCATATAATGACCTCATTATGTTACATACCTTGCTTTCTTGTCTTTTTAGAAATTAGTCATTAGTTTATTTATATGCACCCCTTCTTCTACATGTTCACTAAGGAAACTTATTTTGGCATCAATTACTTAATACATCGCCTATCAATATATATTTGGATAATTGTTCTTCCACCATTACAAGTCCACTCCAACAAAATTTTTTTGATAGAACAAAATTGAAAATTTTATCATTAACGGTAAAGTGTGTATACCTGATCTTTTTAAATCTCACTTTAAGTGGGAGCCATTTGACATTCGATTAATAAAATATTACATAGATAAAGCCCCATAATAAATTATATGCACTACCTCACTTCCTCATACGAGAATCTTTTAGTAGTCTAAAAATGTGAATGTAACGACGCATGTCCTCTTTATATATATTACATAATACTCTATGAAACTACTATTCTAAATTGTCATCTTTTTCTTCAACTTTTGTTGCTGCAAAAAAGGAAAAACAAGGGGAAAGCATGGTTTAGTCTGAAATAATTATCCTTAGTCAACAAAAACTACAGCTGTAATATGCAGAAATGAAGTCTAATTCTCTTTTTACATGCTCGAATTGCCACAATTTATAGAAGTATATGTTTTTTATGCGGAATAATATGCGATTTGACTTTATATATGCTGCACAAAGGCATGGCATATGCTACGAGACATTCCAGTTGAGAAGTCATTTCTTCGTTGTTTTTACAAAAGTTGCAATTCTTGCACAAAGCTAAGTCGATACTTCCATTTTTTTTTTCTTTTTCACTTTAATCTGAGTTTCATCACTCCATCTATGCATGGAGAATCTAGAATACTATATACTAGGCTAAATACTTATCTCTATATTTGTACAAAATTAACTCAGTCAATCAACTCGATAGTCAATTTTTAGTGTTATACTTATATATATAGTAGGCTGAATACAAAATTAATGTGAATAGGTCTAATTTGCGAATTACAGTCTTAAAATGTAAGACTCTTGTGAATTACAGTCTTAATATTTTTTTTTTTGCGCAATAATACCATCAAAGCATCAAAGTCTACAACGTTCACGCCAAATCACATGATTCTGACAATTTTAGTGGTCAGAAATTACATAATTAGTGGTCAGAATTATATGACTTGATGTAAACGCTGTAAATTTTAATACTTTAATGGGTGTGATTCGTAAATATAAACATTAAAGTTGTATTAATTCGCAAGCGTAAACTTTAAAGCTATAACTCACAAAATATTCTATGAATAAAAACTTAAATCAAATGACTCCGATATACAACTTTAGGTTAAGTTAGTTTGTTTGGACACCAACAACAATTTAGATATCTCTTGAAATATATATAGGTTCGGTTCAAGTACATAAAGATTCAAACTAGTAAGAAAGAAGGATGGGCATTGTGATATCTAGCTCTAAATCTTAGATGGGGATTTGGGACCTTAAATTCCACTAATAAGCTAAAGAACATAAGTCTCACAAAAAAGTTAAAATACACAAAGGGAGAAGAATTATTCAAAGAATTTTTACAGCATATCCTTCTTAAATTTTGTACATTCTTATCATGGAGAACATTTGGAGAAGTATATATGGTGCAGGTCACCTTGAAATCATCTATATACCCAAAGTAAGATCATAAGTTGGTAAAATGTGGGTTTGGTGAATTCCAGAGCAATTCTCCATTGGCATGTGAGAATACATATATATGCATACTAGCGTCATGCCAAAGGAGACTTGCCCTGCCATTCACCACTACAACTATTTGTTCATCCCCATTATATCTAGTATGTCGTTTTTATAGAAGTCTATAATCAAGCTGGTCTTGAAAGGAATAAAAGACGACAGCTATTACAACTCTCTGAATTTCCATATATATGTGAGCAAAATCTCTCTTAATATGCTAATGATTTACCTTATATGCTTAAGTCAATCTTTTCGTACTATAGCTTTTCTATGTTGAAATTTTAATCTATGTTGTATAATGCATATATTTACAAATATATCCAATGATATATAGAACCAAAAATTTATAATTTTTCATTTATTTAGGATGATAATAATGTATTGGAAAATAGTTCGTTAAATCATTTAATTTTTCTTTATTTAAAGTTGCATAATATGTTTGCTATTCAATCAATAAATCATAGGCTAGTCAATCAATAACAATTTTTGCGTCTTTTACAAGGCAATAACAGGAGCAGCCGGAGCTCCTGCACAGTGTCCATTCGTTATTGGGGCCTCCTTCTCTTTGTTTATAATGTGCCAATGCAATTACTAATGTAGTTATTAGTTGTAGCTTGATGGCAAAGTGACTACACTAATATCTTTTAGTTTTTTTTTTTCAAATTAAAACTCTTTAGTCAACATTTTCCCATTTCCTTTTTTAGTCTTTTACATTTTACATATTCATTTTTTAGTCAATTTCTATTTATAATTTTAACCATTTGTTATTTTTCATTTGTTTCAATTCTTGCCCAATTATTAATGTTAGTTTACCGTTTAGGATCCGACTTTAGAGAGCTCATAAATATTCTTTATGTATAAAATTAAAGTATTGATTTTTTCCTATCTTCGTTTGTGTAAACGATATAAAATAATTTAATTTATTCAATTGATTATTTGTTATAGTTCGATATCTTAGATTTTTTTGTCCCATTGTGGAATTAAGTTACATATATGAGTAGTTCATCGCCTTTTGCTAATGTTTCGACAGTTGGTGTCTACTTGTTTATTTAATCATTTTTGTAAGTTATGAGTAGGGTAGTATACTAGTGAATATTATATAATAATTTTTATATTTTAAAGTAAGAAATTTCTAATACTCTATCAACTATCATTTCACTAAGGATTACTAAAATGTTTGAGACCACCTACAAGATAAGATAAGGTTATCTATATTAGACTATCCGAACCTCACTTGATAACTATTGGATAATGAGATGAAATGGATTATTGCATACATAATTCACAAAAATCCCATACATTTATACACTGCTAAGTAGATTAATTTTGAAATTTGAATACATTGATAGCTGGATGTACCAAATTGATAGGGTCCTTCAATACACTTTGAGACCTAGATCAAGCTTCTTCCTTGTGGAGCTGTCTTGTTGGGCCCAAAAAAAATCTTTAAAACTATAAGAGAATTTAAGTTTAAGTCTGTCTAGAACAGAATCATCCAATTAATATTGAATTATATATCATATAACATGTAAAAAAAAAATGTTTGATCCATCTTATACTAATCTCGTAGATTCACCTTATTTAAAATTACTAGAGTCAATTTCTTAAAGAACCCACCATGGGTATAGTATGTGATAGCTATAGTGCCCAAGTAGCCCTTCATTATCTTCTCCAGGCAGACAGTACTGAAGACTTGATTAAAGACTTTAAAATAATTGATTCATAAATTTATAAGTAGAAATTGATTACTTAAATATTAAATTAATCACTTTCAGGTCAAAATAATTTTTTTATTTTAATTAATTAATTTATTGTTTACTTTAAATTAAAATTGTTCATTTTTAATGTCAGAGATGCCTATATGCCAAATGTGAATCAAAAATCAATTTTTATAGCCATATATTATACAAATGTGAATAAGTAGTATTTTACTTTAATATTTGAATTTATGAAGGCATTACTTTTTGTGAAAACTATTTAAAACATATATATTTCCTTTATTCTATTATGTTTACTATATTTTTTTATTTAACTATTTCAAATTACTTACTATATTATTATTTTTAACATAAATAATTTTTTTTACGTAATGATCTTTTTAACACAAATATATTATTTTTTTTAACACAAATATATTATTTTTTTTAACACATATATATCATTTTTTTTGCAGAATCGACCTATTTATTACTTTTGAAATTACACATTTACCCTTGAGTGGGATAAAGACTGAAGAGGCACCTTATCAAGACGGAACAATTACTGAAGGCAAGGCAAGGCAAGGCAAGTGCAAGAAAATGGCAGTTCCATTGAGATTGGGTTTGAGCAATTTAGGAGACCCAATTGGTTTGACATTGACATCATCTTCTTCTTCTCTTTCATTCTCATTCTGTAATACAATTCTAACCAAATCACCGAACTCATACTCCATTTCTTTCCCTCATTTGGGTGCCATTTATAATGGTGGCTTCTCTTCCAGAATCAGCCCTGTTGTTTCCTGCTACAATGTTTCATTGGACCCACCTGCTAATACCCTTCAATATGAGGTGCCCTTTTCTTCTTTTCTAAGTTTGATTTTAGTAAAGTTGTAATTTTTAATTTTGTTTCAATATAATTTGTATAAGAATGCATTGAATTATTCTTCTTTCCATGTTTCTATGGCTGCATTTAATTTCAGTTCTGCTTTTGCAATATTTTCATTTCATATTTTTACCATAATATACTAGTGGAATATGAACTAGGAGTATCATTTTTGAAATTAAAGGCTTAATTATGTAGAAATTGATGGGTTTCTGGTTGATGTTTTGATATGAATGTTGTATGTTTGAAATAAGTACAATTGGTGAGTTTTAATGGCAATTCTGGTTTGGGGCACCTAATTATTAAATATACTATACTATTATGATCGCCTAACTATTAAATATTAGAGCGGCATTTTTCTAATTTTTTGGATGGGCTGAGGCATAGGCTCCTCTTGTCCCCTCATAGGGCCGGCCATGCTTCTAGGATTCTCTTTAGGTCTAATATCAATTGTTTAGGCTCCATATTGAGTTTCAACAAGTATGAGAATTAAGGATGTGTATTTGTGTTGATTTGAGGTTGTAAAGGCAGAAATTCTGATAGGAAAGTTTGACATTTTCAAGTTTTAAACCCTTTAAATGTGAAGGCATGTAAGTTATTTGGTGTGGAAGGTCTCAAACAGGCATTATCAAGTGCCTTCATGCACTTTAATGCATAAGGGAAACTAATGTTTGACATCTTAAAGTGCCTTCATGCACTTTAATGCTAACATCCCAAAAAGGTCTCAGCTTTCTCTTCTTGATTACTAGGAATTGGTTAAGAGTGTTATGAGGTGAGTTTGTAAGACATTGGTCAAAATATGGCTTTGGCGGGTCACAACACACAATATTTATTCCGGCTAGAAGATTGGTTAGAAGATTTTCTTATGTTCTTTCAATTGAGCTGTATTAGCTTTTCTATTTTACAATCACATCCCATTGCTTCTTTTAGCGAATCAACATGTCTTGATTTGGGTTGCTGTAATATGGGATACATCTAACTTGTCATTTGTAAAGTGGGGTCCATTTACGTGTTCTTCAAATTTTCTTTTTAAGGAGAGTTTCGAAATTTTGATAGACTTGATTGGTTTGAGTCGGAGTTTTTGAGCTTGTTTTGATGTGATATGAATATACTAAGGTCTTGTCTAGCCTGATGGAATTTGGTTGGGTGTGAACACATGAGATCTTGTTTGATCTTAATGGACACGCGTATGTGAGTTAAGAAAATTTGATATGGTCTGATGTGATTGAGTTTGATTTCACTAGGTTGAGAAAAACAAGTTATTACTTCTTGAAATAAGTTAAGTTGAATAGGATATAAGGCTCCTAAGCAATTTTATCATACTATATCTTGTTTGAATTTGAATACAATCTTCCATACCCCAAAGAAAATCTTTTGGTACTCCCCTCATTTTTTCCATGACAAATATAGAACACAAATACTTTTTAGAGAGAACTCTTAAGTTTTAGTAAGATTATTTATGTTTCCCCCTTAAGTTGTTTCTATATTATTTTGTATCTGAATCACTTATCGAATTAACTAATAATACTATTTTATACTCCCTCTCTTTTGTTTAACTGGAACCTTTCCCTCTTGGGTTATCTAAAATTATTTGAAACATAAGTTTTATGGATTTGGCTCTCTACATCCCTCCTCAAAACATGGCCCCCTTTTCCACTACTTTCTTTTAGCACACGAGTTGTCTCAATTTTGTGTAATGTTTCAAACATAGTGCAAAAATGCGGTTTTCATCGCAATTGGATACCGTTCACAGTATCCCAGTAATTGTAGCCCCAAATATCAACCAACACCGTGAAATATCCCTTGAGATGACCTAAAATGCGTTTTTTATTCCTTTTGCAATATGGGTAGTACAATGCAAAATATCATCGCATCACCACATTGCAACAAAATTTTAAACCCTTTTGAGGTTATAGTGACGACAATATGAGTCCCAATAACCAAAAGACCATCCACATTAACTGTAAAAGTGGTTTCACTACAATTATTCTAATCATGATTCATATGAGGATTTAAACTATGGTGGTTAATTTAAGTTTTCTAGATGTGTAAAGCCTTAACAAGTCTGTTACAATAAGATGTCACCTTGTTATTTTGCACTATGATTTCAATTATAAATAGGAAGCAATATCCTTGTTCATGATTAAAATCACTAGCAGGTTCTTTCCTCCATCCTAGTTGTCGTTCACCAATTACCTGTTTTCACCCATTTAATCCAGGCTTTTCATCCTTTTATTATATTAGTGTGGTCAGAGTTGCAGGACTTCTGGTGGATATGACCATCCATAGCCTATAGTTGTGATCGTAAATAAGAGTGTCCGTTGATCTTTATATGGCTTGCTCTTGCGTATGAAGGGTTGCCCAATCAACCCTTTCTAGAAGGTTGGGTTGGGTAAATGCTGATGCAAGCTAAAGATCGAGCAGTCTGTTCTGTAATGGTGTTTCGTGGGTGTGCATTTAACAATTTTTTTTTTTGGTAATAAAAAAAATCTGGGATACCCCTTCAAAAATAAAACCAACTTATTTATCGGTAAATGCTAACATTTAGATTTTTAAAAGTGATAATGCAGTTTTATGACGGACCTTCTGATGTAGAGCTACGATTACTTCTAGGAAGTATGAGTGTGCAGAGTTCTAAGGAAATACAAGTGGATGCTGATGGAAATTCTTTAATCATAAAAATAAAGCAACCCGAGGCTATCATAACGCTGATGGAAACTAAGCAGCTCTATGACAGAATTAAGCCCGGGGAAACTATATGGTAAGACAAACTTGACTCACTTATGTTCTCTGAATACTCCATTTCGGGAAATTCTAAAGCGAAAATTAATTTTGGCAGGTATCTCGATGATGACCAGTTGGTTATCAACCTGAAAAAGCAGGACGAGGAGTTGAAATGGCCTGATATCGTGGAATCCTGGGAATCTCTTAGTACTGGTGTCTTGCAACTTCTTAAAGGGACGTCAATCTTTTTAGTTGGTGATTCTTCAGAGGTCAATCAGAAAGTTGCCGAGGAACTTGCAGTTGGTCTAAGGTAAGATTCTCATGTTTTTAAAAATTGTAAGTGATATTTAGGAAATAATTATCGATATAACTGTGCTGTAGACCCGCAATCACTTCAACACCTTTATTCTCCAATACTATGATTTTGTTGATTTAACTTTTATCACTCTTTATTGCATTATCTCAGTCACAGCCTGCTCACACTGTTGCATTTTCTCCTTTCTCTTGATATATTTTTGCTCTTTCTAATTCTTTCTATTAACCAGGTATACACCACTTGAGACAAAATCCTTGCTCGAAACATTTTCCAAGCAAAGCATTGAATCTTGTAAGTTCACGCAATTTTGTTGTTGTTTTATGCTTTCTCGGACTAGATGCCCAATACTATTTTCATGATGCATGATACTCTCACCCTGTTAATACATCATTTTTGTTGAGAACTCGTTTCTATGTTCATAAATACTAGGAAAAGTTACCGTGAATAAAACAATTTTTTGCTAATTTCCCTACAAACTTAACTTTAGATTAACCATAAATAAAACCAACTTAAGAGGGTGTTTCCCTGAAGTATCCCTAACATGTGAAATACCAAACAATAGGAAGTTATATGACCAAAAAAGGTTAATCAGTTAATAAACAAAAATTAGTATTATTCAAGAGAATCCTAAGTTGGTATTATTCATGGTGAATAAAAAATTGGTATTATTGCATGGAAATTAACGAAAGATTATATTATTCATAGAAATTTTTCCTAAATACTATTGTTTAGACACCATATAAGAGAATACTTGAGTGACTATGTCGTGGTTGAAGGAAGTATGTAATAATACCAATTTGACCTAAACGGTTTCGTAAATAATTCAATCTTGCAGTGCACTAATAATTGCTTTCAAATCCAGGGGTGGCAACGGAAGGTGCAGATGCGGTAGCACAAGCAGAGGAAGCAGTTTTGGAGAGTCTAAGTAGGTAATTAACTTGATTTCCAGCATCGACAATGGCACCTAACAATTGATATTATGTGTATTATAATAATTTTAAAAACCATATAAATTTCTTGGTTTCACAGCCATGTTCGAGCTGTTGTTGCAACATTAGGTGGTAAGCATGGAGCGGCTGGACGACCAGATAAATGGCGGCATCTTTATGCTGGATTTACTGTGTGGCTTTCACAATCTGAGGCAACAGGTAATTCAACACTTAACTATGACATACAGACCAGATATTCTCTATAAAAGCTTTTTCTACAAGCTGCTAGAGTCGGCCTCTAGCTTTCTTTATATTCTGAGTCACACGGAAATAACATACTCCCTCCTATTCTAATCAAATGTCCCATTTTTTCTTTTGGTGTATCACGTTGGATGACTCATTTCCTTATTCAGTAACCTTTTTTCTCTTCATTTTGCTTCAAGTACATGTGTCTGATCCGTGATGCTCAGACATTGATATGGCGCTTAGACACTTCATTTTAGGCGTAAAATTGAATATTTAGACGTATTCGACACTTGGACACGTACCAGTATCCGAGTCCAAGTAACAGATTCAACTATTTAGACAATTGTCATTAAATTATCACTTTTTCCATTATTTACTCCTCCCAAATTGTCCGTCTCTTCTTTTTATTGAATTTGGTGTCAAATCAAATGCAACATTAGATTAATAAGTTGATTTTCTCAACCATAAATGCAGATGAAGAATCAGCTAAACAAGAGGCAATCAAACAAGCTTATGATGGCCGTGAATCTTATTCAAAAGCCGATGTAGTTGTCAAGTTCGACAGCTGGGACGCTAGTTACGCCAAAACTTTGGCCCAGGCTTCTCTGAGCGCGTTGAAACAACTAATCCTATCCGATAAAAAGCTCCCAAGTATGTGCCATTTTAACTACTAAATTTCGTTTCAACACTTGAAAATGTATACGATCTATCGAAAATACGTCTTTAACGTGTTCGTATTATCTTGCTTTGAAGGAAAAAAGAGTCTTTATATAAGGCTCGGATGTCGTGGAGACTGGCCAAACATCAAACCTCCCGGTTGGGATCCTTCAACTGGAATCGATACTACGCCGAATGAATCATAGACGGAGCCATAAATGAATCAAGACATTTTTTCTTGGTTAATTGTTTTTTCTATCATTCATTAAGCTGTTTGTAACTGTTTTTATAGAAAGTTAATGAACTGTTAATCCTTTGCAAATTGATGTATTCATGTAAGCTCTAACGGCCCGTTTGGTTAGTGGTACTAAAGGTTGATAATTGGAATGATTTATAGTGTAAAATTTTATCAAAGTTTCATTCATTCCCATGGTAATGAAATTTTGATCACAAAAAAGTTTTTTTCTTTTTAAATTTTCATTACCACTTAATAGCGCCTCTTTTAATGGTAATGCATTAGAATGAAATTTATGAAAAAAATAAGATGATTGGAATTGGACAAGCATGGCCATTAAGGTAGCAAGAGATTTTTCAATCAAAATTACACTAATTTTCATTCTCATTACCACCGTTTAATATCATCTATTAAACGGGCTGTAAGTATTAACGGCCCGTTTGGTTAGTGGTAATGAATTATAGTGTAAAATTTCATCAAAAATTTTATTTTATTTTCATGGTAATGAAACTTTAATCACAAATAAATTTTTTATTTACAAATTTCCATTACCACCTAATACCACCTCTCCCAATGATAATAACTGGAATGAATTTTATGAAGAAAATGAGATGATTGGAGTTGGGGAAGCATGTTCATCAAGGTAGCAAAAAGATTTTTCAACTAAAATTACACTAGTTTTTCATTTTCATTACCATCGTTTATTACTACTTACCAAACGGGCCGTAAGTATACTGATGCTACAATTTGTATTCCCATTACCTCAAGGAATGCCTGTTCTGAAGCGAATTGAAGTTTAACAAAGGAGTTATGATAAAACATGGCTTTTAGATGGAAGAAAAGTTTCGATTAGAGAGTAAGTATCACTTTTCAGAAAAAATTTTAAATTTGATTCTCACATAGTATTGTCTTAGCTTCTCTCAGTCGATCCTACAATAAAAAAAAGTTGATTATTTAATATTTGAAAAATTTTGGCAAAAGTTCATTTTAAAATATTTTTTAAGAAAATAAACTAATAGATTTATTTGTGAAATTTAACTTTTTGCGGGGGAAAGTACAATAAAGGGAGATTGGCATATTTTAGAGGTCTTGTGTTGATTAAATTATAATTTAATGAATAAATAACGTCAAATGGTGGTATTTTAGAATAAAATGATTATATAAATTTACTTCGAAAGTATACAGTCAAATATGAAGGCACAGTTATAAATATACCATATAGTAAACATTTAATTTTGTCACGCGAAATATTGATCTTTCGTTAAATTTTGACCTAGAAGTCATAGTTGTAAAAAATTGATCTTCCCTTAAATTTTATAAAAAATTAGCCAGATAATAAATATTTAATTTTGATCAAGTTGATAACAAAAATTATTTAAAATTTAATGAAATATTGGTCGTCACATTGAGTTTATAACATTTTCTCTAGTGAAATTGCGGGTTGAATTCGACAAAATAAAATTTAAGAAAAATAGGAGAGCATATAATCTTTGAAAAGAGGATAAAAGATCGAACATCGGTCATTATTGAACGCACAGGAAAATGGAATGAATGCAAAGAATTCTTTTTGTCGCCAATATCGGAACATTAACTTACTAATCCACATGATTAATCAATCTTTTATTATCAGTAAGAAAGCTTAATGAACTATTCACAATCAGCCCGTCTCCTCTCTCACTAACAGATATTTTTCAGGTTCAACCCAATAAAACTTAATGCATATACTTATTTTATATTTTTTTTTTATAAATCAACCCAATTAGAGTTAATACAATCTGTTAAAAAAATCACCTCTCACAAAAATTTATAATGTGCAATCTAATGGAGGAAGCTAAGTTTAAATTTTAGCACAAGGGGCCCACAAAAGTAGTCGTAGTTATAGGCTTATGACTTATGAGAGTAGTTGTTAGCAGTGAATGAGTAGTTACGTTGTTAGCGGTGAATTAGTAATGGTTAGTAAGTAGCTATTAAAATTGACTTTTGAAGTAAAATATCGAGCAAAAGCTAGTTGATGAAATATTGTCCTACAGCATATCATAATGCTTCAACTATCAATTTAATTTTTTGATTGAGTTGGTTTTTGACATATGATAAGAAGCCAACTTGACGAAAGGGTGAATGGTTTGGATCTCATCCAACATTTAGGGGACTGTGCTCTTGCATGATCGAGTATATAAAATATCATAAATCTTGAAAGAAATACGACCTCTTTGTTATCACTAACCATAATAGTGATAAACTTAAATGTAAGTCAATTATTGATATTAGGATGATGAAATGTTGTTATTTGTGTATGTCATAGTACTCAAAATTCTCATTGTCAACGTAACAAAATCGTTCTTATACTAATGCTCTTGGTAGTATTTCTTCACCTATTAAAATATATTATTGATGTTAACATGAAAATTTGCCCTATACGACCAAAACCCTAGCTAGCTTGGCTTCTCTCCATGCTAAAAAATTTCACCACACTAGCTATCTTGTAGCAAATATAGAAGAAATGATCATTAATATTAAATAATTTCAACCCAAAAATAAATTTGGCTAGATCAGCAAGTATAACTTTCTCTAAATAAGATTTTGAGTTTAATTCTACCTATTTAGCTTTTCTTCCCTCAGCCAATCTTATAAGTAAAAAAACTAAAAAAATTACAAAACAAACAAAACCAAACAATTTCAAAATAGTTTAATATGTCGGATTTGAGGGCTAAAACGATTTGTTCTGAGAAATTTCTCAAACTATAACTCACGATTTGTTTTGATTTAATTTAGATACCAATGATTTATATCATTTGTGAATAGAATTTCTCTTAAAAATACATTTACATGCATGATTTTAATTTAAGGAGACGTACATACCTGGGCTTACGTACATTGAAAGGTGTAATTGTTGAGTAATATGAAGGGCAAATGGCAGGGCAAGTCTCCCTTGGCAAAAAATAAAAAGCTTAACTTGACATGGTCATACATGACATGCAAATTGAATCTCTTCTGCCAAAAGAGACTCGCCCTGCAATCTTAACCCTGCATTTATATCATCCATGCAAATTAATTGCAATGCGAGCTCGGGTGGCCACGAATAATGAAGATAACAAGTAAATTACATATTTATATCACATTCATCGATCAGTACTGACCTGCCTTACTTTTGAATCGGATATGCTGCTGGAGAATCCATGCCTACCTATATGCTCAGGAACAATTCTCATAGTATAATATATACATACTTTTATATTGTTCATTTATAGACATATAACATATTTTGAAGTCTTTAACTATTAGCTTAAAATTTTATTTGAGTTGATCCTTTAACATGGTATCAGAGCCAGTGTGACAAAACAATATGAGTTTAAATCTCAATTAACCAACTTTAAAATGGAATATTCCGTGCTAAGTATGAGAAGGACATGTGCATCCACACTTTTAGTTCAAATGACTCTCGTGTGAAGGGGCATACAGTGTAAGAGTCTATAACATATTTTGGGATCTCATTATCAACTCAAACTTTTGGTTGATTTGGTTCTTTGATAATAATAATCTCTTGAATTTACAATCTTTCTAATTAAGCATCGGATTTTATCTCGATTAAAATAAGTATTATTTTTCTTATATAATTAAGATTTTAAATTTTATTCTCACCAAATCTACCTTCTATTGATCAGTCTACCCTATTATTTAAATCAATATTAACAAATATTATATATATATATATATATATATATATATATATATATATATATATATATATATATATATATATATATATATATATATATATATATATATATAATAATAATAATAATAATAATCTTTCTAACTATTTCAAATTTATTTAAACAAATCCCGCCTAAAAGAATACTATAAATGAAAATATTGTGAAATGAGTTAATGTTATTCAATTTATCAATCACCTATTACTTCCTTTGTACTATGAATTTGCTACGAAACATATATAAAAAAGCAAAAAACTTTTGTTTCAATAATGCATAATTATTATATATAAATTAGTTTTTAATCTATGTATGCAATTGTTATGTTATGATGTTATACGTAGGCTAGAGTACATAATTTAATATTATCCATGCAGTATTACGGGTTATAATAAATAAATAGGTATTAAACGCATTATCCGTCCATAATGACATTAAGGTGAAAACTTAAGACTAAATGAGGCACTAGTAAGTATAAATAATGCTCAAAATTTCCTTATGATAAGATAACGTATTTTAATTTGTTATTAGTATTAAACAGCGTTATAAAATTGAGTTTTAGTGTTAATTTACACGAAATGTATTATATTATTTATATTATAATGAGTTAATGACTAATGAGGCTTAAGTCTCAAACATGTCTTAATTCTTTTTATCACTTTTTTCATTTATCATCTAATATTACATTTGAAAGCAGAAATGAATCGAGATTACATTTGTGAAGTAGAGAATGTCACTGATTAAATGATTATGAACTTTATCAATGCAACTAATTTTTCTAAGTAAACTAACATTAAAAGTTCACTACTATTCTTAATTACTTAAAATACTAAAATTCTAACGATTCATCAGAGTAGACTTGTGCTTAGGGTCGGGCAGCCGAATGTAAACAAAAATGAATCGAATTGAAATCGGTGCCCTATCAGCCCAACCCGGGGAGACTATAATTTTGTTCTTCTAAAATTTACAATATAAATCTCATTTTTAATCCATTTTATTTTTTAAACAAAAGACTCATTTAAAATCCCACTCCGCATATTTGAAAATCGCGTCAGATTAAATGCAGACAAATCTAATTGGCAGCTCTAGTCATGAGTCCGAACCATAAATATAATTTCACAAATCTGATATGTTACTTTTGTTGTTTTGATACTCAAAATCTTTCATATTATTGACTTTCGCATCAATCTGGTTTCTATTATGCCAAAAGTGTGCGTAATTCTAGAAGACCTCAATGAAAAGAGTCTTTTGGCCCCTAGTTTTTTGAATGGTCGAAAAGATTATTTGCCCAATCCTATAATTATGTTGTCCCTTGTTTTATTAAATTATTTCTTGCCCAATCTTATAATTTCTACAAACCAAAAATATTTCTATTTATTAAAGATAGATCTATGCTTAGTCAATGTCATTAACTAACAGCACTCAACTTACATATACAACTATATACTTAGAGATATTAAAATATATATTGATTAATTAAATTAGTATAAACTTTTTATACGTGATAATATTAACACAGGTTTAACCCTTCTATATATATTAAACATATTTATTTATGCTATTAATATTATTTAATTTTGTTCTAGATTCTGGTTGTTATTCCACATACAAAAATAGAGATATTTTCTTCTATTTAAGGAAAGCAATATCTTTCATTTGTTATTGGGTGTCTTCATTTGAAATGGGGCATTCAACACTTGGCATATCAATTTGACAGCTTAGAGGGCACAAACAAATCAATTGTAGTCACATTATAACAGAATCGAATTTGTTCTGAAGCATATCACTATGAAACTCAATTAATCATCTTAGCTGGTTTATAATATAAGGCTGAATAATGTTTAATTTTCTAACAAATTTTACATGTTATCAAAGCATCTGTGTTTTCTAAGAAATGAGAGAATAATGCAAGAAATGATAATCAACAAGATAACGAGGTTACATTTAAGATAAATAACTTTCTTTTAAAAAAAATTTAAATAAATAATTCGACTAATTAACCTATGATATTACTCACCATTACATAAAGAAGAGAATTAGCTAGCAAATTTTTTATTATAACACTCCACATGGAAAAATTATATTTCGAGCTAATATATTATTCAACAAAAATATCAAGAATATTGACAAAAGAATTATCCTTTAAAATTTTAGCTAGTTATTAATCATTAAGATATTTAACATTCTTCATAAGAAAACATAAGAACATATACCATATCTTGGGGCCAGATTTCAACTATTGGCTTAATTTTTTAATTAGATTGATTTTTGACAAAGCATATAACAAAAGTCACATGACAAAAGCGTCAAGAGTTCGAATCACATCAACCCCCATTTCAAGTGGAATTTTAACACCATATATAGATATATATAGATATTAAAGAGGTTGTAATGCCTCCACACTTTTAGCCCAATTATAAAAAAATTATAAGAGTACAAGATAGATTCCCGTGCCAAGCACGATTAATGAATTTTTTGAATACAAAATTAGTAATCTTATATGTGTAATTAAGCTATTATATGACTCTTAATTTCTTAAGTATATTGAAACTACAAATTGATTTGTTTTAAAAAATGTAAAAGTATTACTATTAAAATGAGATTCATACTATTAATATATTATTATATAAAACATAACCATAAAATTATGCACTAAATAATAATATAGTTTATAAGTAATTACATAAAATAATAGAAAATTTCTACACATAAAAAATAATATAAAAATAATTTAAATCTTCAATGTCTTTGTAAAACCTTAAAATATATTTTAAGCCTAAAGAACATATTTTTTACTATAATAATTAACATAAAACTTAATTTAAGTATTTATGTATTATAAACTTGTCAAACATAGGTGATAAAATTATCATTTGAAATTTATTTTACCGATATCTTATCCTAATTATTAATTATTATTTACTTAAATAATTAATGTGTAATCTATTTAATTTGTGCGGTATTTTAATATAGCCATGTAAGTAATATATAGGATTATTTATGAAAAACTTTAAAAGTTATTTTCTTTTCTTAATTTATTACAAATTAATTTTAATGAAAATTATTAATTTACATAAATAATTAATATGTTATTCGATAATTATCCATTGTAATTAAAAGATATTTCATATTTTAGATGATTGTATATGCCAAAAAGTTAGTAGTAAATAAGGTAAAGTTTTAAAATCTTTTGTAATTAATCAATTAAATAAATCTAATCAGAAAGATATTACATGATATGCTAAAAAATATTTTCCTAATAAGAAAATGAAAAGAGAGAGAAAATTTTTATTATAAAGTCGACATGTGTCCTAATTGTCTCTTCATTAGTATATTGTATCATTTTCAACATACTTACCAAATTAATGATATTGATTAACATTTTAGTCACATTATTCTACTGATTTCACAATATTATTCAAAAATTTACACTGGTCTATAAATTTAGGAACAATATTATTCTACAGCTATCAAACAAATTTGGAATTAATTTTTTTATATTAAAATATTATTTTCTTTTATTTTGGAAATAATATAGGAATTATATTGGAAAAAAATAAAGCTGTCTAAATCTTATTCTGCACCTTAAATAAATTATAATATTTTAGGAAATGATTTTCAATAAATAATAAGCTGCCACGTAAACATAATTGAGTGGAAAAATATTGAAGGAGAGTCTGACATGTGTTAGACTCATTTCTTCATTAGTAGTCTTTATAGATTATAGATACTTCAACCATGTGTTAAATTCTTTAAAAGTTTTTAAGATTGTTTGTATAACAGCAATCAGATGTGTGAAGCTAGTATCATCAAGTAAGAAGATTCATAATTTGCGAACATTTATGGGAATGGCAAAGATGTAAATGTTAGTTACTGGCTTATTGAAAATATTAGGTCGTGATAATTTATTAAATAATCTCGTCGTGGTTCACTTGTATGGACACGGGACACTCGCGGGTTCGGGCTCACAAACCCACATATTAAGAGCGTTAACTTGTATATACACTTGGTGAGGTTCATTGTTTTTCAAAATCATATGGTAGTAAAAATAGCTCACCCGATATAAATACAAGTCAACAACAAACTATTTTATTAATGTGGAATATTATTTCTTATGTAAAATATTTCTAACAATAAATAAGTCAAAGAATGAAATATACTTTTTACGGTCAATTAATATCTACTCCAATATATGATAAAGTTGGCCACATTGACTTTTTACATTGTTCCTTTATACTAAACTCTAATATAGCACATTTATTTATACATGAACCAACGTGTTGATACTTAAAATAACAACGCCTCCAATACCACAACTGATAAAGTACAGACCCGAAATTAAAGAATAACTTTTTATTATAATTATAATACTAATATTATTTGATCGTCAACTATGTTTTAATTTCTTGGATATAACAATTAATCTAGGATACCAAATTACCAATAACAATGCCTATACAATAAACATTCACGTATCTACGAAAAACATAATAAGGAAAAATAACAAGAATAAAAAAATAGAACTCATTAAATCTGTGATTGGTAAAAGTTTTATACTTATGTCTACGTATGTATTTAAATTCATCTTTATTCACTACCCATACGATTATACTTACATTATATCCCTATGTTATATGCGTTTCGTATAACCATCATTTCTTACAATTTTGCATTTTCTTTTTACGTGAACTATACTTTGTCTAAATTGTATTAAGATAAAATTAATAATTTGTTTATTGTTTGTTATTAAGAGGGGTAATGGCACGAGGCCGTGAGGATGTTATTTGAGGAGATTAGATGAGTAATGAATTGAGACAAAGTAATAAAATATTACCCACACAACCTATACTAACATTAGTAATGAATTGAAAATTGAGTGTTATCTCATTCTCATTTAAAGTACACCCCTTTTCCGGTCTATCTTGTAATTACGAAAACCACAATAATGAATCAAGTAGTTTAATCTGTGAATGACCGTTTCTCAAAGAAGCGATCTTAATATAAGAAGTCCATGTTCTTATATTTTTTTAAAAAAATTTGTAGTAATTGGACTATAGCCCATATATCTAATGTGTACGTCTTTCGAAGAGGCTGTCTTTCACAACAATTTATGATTTAATTCCATTTTTAGCTTTCAATAACAGCTATCAAATGCCCTCTTAAATCACAAATTCTTGTGAAAGACCATCTCTAATTGGATTTACCCATTATATATTTTTTAAAATATTGAAAGTAGACATTAAGAAGCATGTAAATAGATATTTAAGATATTGAAAGTAAGCATTAAGTATACGGTAAGTAAGCATTACATATAATGTAAGTAATCATTAAGAATACGATAAGTAGGTATTAATCTTTAATGGACTAAGTTTGAGATACGTCTCTAAAAAAACAGTCTCTCAAAAGACTAACTGTTCATAAATTCTTCAACAAAAAGACCGGATGAAGGTCGTACATATATTAGTAAATAACCCTAGGCTCAATGGGGGAGCAGCAAAAGGTACCACTCCATCAAACTTTCGAGGGTAGTGTAATTGGGCTATCAATGAGGCCCAATAATCAATTCCGAAGGTTCAATATATAATCAGGAGGTCTAAATTAATCTAAATTAGGTTACGTTTAGTTTAACTGATTTTTACCGATGTAACTGATTTTTACTAATTACAATTGACTGTACTGATTAAAATTAATTTTTACTGTTTGTAATTAAGTTTTACTGATTGATATTGATATTTGCAAATTGAAACTAATTTATTGTTATAAATTATAACCAAGTTTTACTAATAAAAATTTATAGCAACTGATTTTTACTAATTAAGACTTAATTTTACGAATTACTTATTTTTTAAGGTGAATAAAATAGGGTCTTACTTCTTTCTCAGTGAAATTGCAACATTTGATATCAAGACCCTCTCATAAATTTACATAATGTTTACATAATGTTGTAATGTAAAAGGGATGAAAGATTAGCTTACAATCACCTCTAATCATCTATGAAAGATCGTAAATTTTCAAATTACCATAACCAAGATTCTATTCACCTACGTAACGTGGTATTAAATTACACTAGCAAACGAGTACACCAACTCACCATGTACTTAGAATTAAATAGATTTTGTGTAATGCAGGACTTTAATATTTTTTTTCTGAAGGAAAAATTAAGAAATACACTATTAGTCGACTCACTATATGAAAAGTAATATAGTGCATATTAGTTAGTCTCTTCACAAAAGTAATATACTCTCATATTTAATTAGTTTATATTTCGAAATACTTGCTACATTACGGTTATTGTCATTATTCATCGTTTAAGCTTATTTTAAATTACGGCTAATATATAAGAAAAAAGATAGTCAAATGAGATTTTATTTTAATCGTTTAATCGCATACTTTCATAATATTAACTTTTTATTATTTTTAGTAGCATAGTTCAACATATAAATAATCAAAATAACACATTGGATTGCGTAAAAAGTCAAATGTAACCAATATAATAGAATGGACAAAGTATTAGAATCTTCTTTAATTCTAATAAGCCGGCCATTATATCATGGGGATTTGTGCTCCTTGATGTTCGTAGCTTGCTTGAGCTTTGTGTGCTGTTCGTCCAACCATACAATGTCCAACATGTTCTTGAGCTTTGGTGGCTTCAAACCTAAAACAAGGTCATATTATGGGAATATTGTATGGTTTATTCTATGATACATTCTCTATACCTTGTCCTATTATTCAGTTTTTACTCCTATATATGTACCCCTTTTGTTAATTCCTTGTGTTCTTGAATGCTTGATTTAATTTATGTTAAATTCAGCTTTGCTGATATTAGTACATGATCCCACATTATTTATCATGTATGGTATCAGAGTCGATAGTGATTTATTAGAAATAAAAATCTCGGTCTTTCGTAAAATAAAACAATGTTCAGGTTTAAAATATTGACGTTCCCGCTCAATTAAAAACTGGGTTCACATTTAAGGAAGTGTTGAAAAAATAAACTATATGTGATCACACATCATTTATCACCCCATGCAAACAACATTGTCATAGTATAGAAAATCATTCATACAATGAAAAATTATGCACTCATTGATAGAGTATAAAACAATTTCTCTTTTAACACTTTGACCACAAGCTTAAACTTTTGGCCGATAGAAGACGTGATAGAGTATATAACATTTCTTCTTAAGATTTCAACCACAAAATTAAACTTTTGGCTGAGTTAATTCCTAAATAAAAATACGAAAAATATAATAAAGCCTAATAATGTGGTCAAAGAAGGAAGATAATTAAGATAATGAAGAAGACTTTAATTTACTTGAATGCTCTACAGGAAAGTTAGTGAAGATACAAGTGTGGTAGTAAATTACAGGGCAATTCTCCTTTGGCATAGGAAATGTATGCATGGTTGAGCAAATTAATACTCTATGCCAAAAGAGAATTACACTGTTATTCACCATCACCAACCGCCAATCACCAATCTCTCTTCTGAAGGTCCTGTTGCTTAATTAGACTAATTTGGTGCCATATTTATACTTGTTTCCTTGTTGTACACTAGATTTGGATATTCTACAGGGAAAGAGCATATGCTGGGACACTACTAGTGGGTCTTATCTCTCATATTAATGGAGTTATGGTCCCTAAATTTCATCCCAACCTTCCACACTTAATACTCAGGAATCTTCAGCATCTGTAATATCTTTTCCTGACTGTACTTTTGGTTTAATTTGCATGGAAATGTAGATTATGTATTTATTTCCCTAACTTTTTTTTTTTGCTGGGGTTAGGCTAAAAAATCCGTACAAACAACGTGACAAGGAATCAAACCTTTCTGTAGGCGGTGAGAATATTGAACTGAAGCCAAATTTAAGTTTACATAACTAAACCATGTCCAATTGATAGTTTTATATTGTAAAGATTTTGTTAGGATCTACAAAATTAAGAAAGTGATCAAAACTTTGATTTGAGGGGATTAAAGTCATTTATCATCAACTTAATATCCCGCACAGGTTAGGGTTCAGGAAAAAAAGGTAGCGGACAGATCATAATTGTACCCCTTCCAAGAAAGGGGCAAAAAGGGTTGTGCGCACTCATATAATCCCTAAAAGAATAGGCCTTATAAAGATAAATGTGAGTTGTATACATATCGCCCGAATAGGCAAGAATGTGCCAAGAATATTCTTTCTTTGTCCATGTATATATACTAAAGTTAAAGATGAGCTATAAATAGTAGTGTAAAGATGTTAGAATCTGCATTCACCAGGACTACATAGAGCTGCATGGCTTTATTACAGGGCAATTACTCCATTGGCAGATAACCACTCTTTCTGTATGCTGTTTATTGCATGAATATGAAGGAGTAAGTTCACTGCCAAAGGAGATTTGCCCAGCAATTTTGCTATGTATGGTGCCACGGTGCCACCCATACAATGTCCCACATTCATAAGTTCATGTGCTTTGTTTTCTTCATATTGATTTTGTTGTTCATTTTTTAGTTTGTCGTTAATCCTCAATCCCATTTCAACATTGTCGATCTTGAACTTGTCTAGAGTAGGCTGAGAAAAGAGAAGAGCTTAATCAGAATCGAATCCTACAGTATTATTATTTTTTTTTTTACTAATCTTGCTTAATCTTAGTATTAATTAAATAAATAAATAAATAATTTATTTATTTAATGGCAATGTGGTTAATAAAAACAAGCTATTTGTTATCACAAACATTGATAAGATTGCCTTACATCCAACCCCAAATCTTACCAAGGTGAGATTCATTGACACATCTTAACAATTTTTGTAAGGTAAACAACTTAATATTAAACCAAATAATTAAAATAAATTTAAGGGGACCAAATAAGAATTTCAAACATTAAAATTTTTGTGGATCGAGCCCCGCTTAGTGGGAGCTATTTGATGACATTTTATTGGGATGGTTTGTCCTAAATCGAAACGTTATCCGACTCTCTATGTCCCTTTTAGTTTTCTGCTGAAAATGACATTGTTTCTCGTAATAGTAGCAAATTCAAAGATGTTATCCGATACTCTCTCTGTTCTTTTGAATTTGCGGCTGGAAAATGACATTCTTCCTCGCAATATATGTAAAGTTATCAGTAACAAGTTCAAAGATGTCATCGGAAACTCTATGTGTCCCTTGAGTTTGCTATTGGAAACGACATTCTTACTCCTTATATGTAAAGTTTTAGTAGCAAATTCAAAGGGACAGATGAATATATATACATTTTTTTTATATGTATTGACACTTGAATAGTTCTAAAACCAGTTCTTGAAGGCATAAAGTTAAAGTGCATGAGAAAAGCAGAAAAGATTATCTCCCTTTTGTTCCAGTATTCTTAGGAAATTATCAAATTTTACAGAAAATTTCTGTTGTAAATTGAAAGCTACGGAATATAGTCTGCAAGGAGTGTTCTGGATATGCCAAGAATATGCCATCTCGTTTCAATCCTAAGCCAGATTCAGCTATAAGCCGACTGTCACTTTTACCTATAAGTTTGTGCTATACATTACCCTGGGTTGTATGCATTGCTGAACAACCCTAGACCGGAAATGATAATAGTGATACAGTATATAACATATATCTATTAGAGTATATAACATATTTTGAGGCTTTAATCATCAGCATAAGCTTTTGACTGAGTTGATTTCTTGACATGGTATCAGAGCAAGCGTGACAAGAACTCATGGGTTTGAATCTCAACCATCCCTAATTTAAAGTGAAATATTCAGCGTCACGTATGAGGAGTTAGCATATGTGTTGCATCCACACTTCTAGCTAAAAGGGCTCTCATGTGAGGGGCGTAATAGAGTACATAATACAATATGGACCTTAATCATCAGCTTAAGCTTTTGGTTGATATGTTATATACTCTAATAATATTGGGTATTAACTATTGGCTTAATATTTTGTGTGCGCTGACAAAAATCATACTAATTTGTACTCATTTTCGAAATAATTTGTACTAATTTGTATTCATATATTGAAGTTAAATTGATTTTATAAGATTATGTTGTAAAATATGAAAAACCAATTTTTTTTTGTTAGAATAATAATTATTTTTTAATCCATGTTCTAGCATATGTACAATATTTTATTCCATTACTTTAGTTACATTAAGTGGCTACAGCTTGTCCACCTAAGTGGAGTTTAGAGGGGTCGAATGTATGCAACCTATTCCTTTTAGTTATACCAAAGTGATTCTTTTTCATTAATATTTAGTAGCTAATATCATCTGCAACTCTACGTATATAAAAAGTGTACATAAATTAATAATTTTTTTTAACATATATAATTCATTATAATTTGAGACTAAAAAACTATTAATATATGGCGCGTCCATGATCAAGCATGAAGTTACTTAATGGGATAATTATTCAAGTAATTTCAGTTTGGAACTAATATATGACTAGGCTCTAGCCCTAATTTGTACATGAACACAACATGAAGTTACTTAATGGGTTACTTAAACTTTGGTATCTGAAGTTTAATTATTATTGGAAATAGTCATTTGAGTCTTTATGTTACTCAAACTTTTTATTTTTTTTTACTTATTAGTGTCCAATTTTTGATGCTCAGACATTAGTATGACACTTAGATGCTTCATTTTAGGTATAAAATTGAATATTAAGACGTATTTCGCACTTAAACACGTACCAGTATCCGACATTAGTACTCAAATCCAAGTATAGCACTAAATTAACTAATACTTTGTATTTATTTTTGGTACCAGAAGGCATCAAAGGATATATTTCAGCACAAATATATATATATATATATATATATATATATATATATATATATATATATATATACCGACAATTATAGCACTATAGCATTAAATCTATATTGGTTCATATAGCCGACTTAAATTTTTTGGAATTAAAGTTATGATATTATTATTATTGTTTTATAGCATCAAATCTACATGGATTTTGCGGCCGTGAAGTTAAAAAGTACTACTAGTCAAATGAGTGGTAGCTGGGAAGAATTAGTCCAAGTATATAAGGTCATTGCTTGAGAATATGCTCTTTAAACTTGCTTCTCTATGGAACATTTTATGAACACTTGCAGAAGATTGAAGGGAGGTCAAAATAAAGTTTACTTTCAAGATAGCCAAAGCCAAGTGGTGTTTGTCATTCATGAAGAGCCAAAATAACATATTTTGCTTCTATGATATATGTTCCTCATCTATATGTTTACAGTTTGTATTACATTAATTAGTGATTTAGAGGCACTATTTACCAGCATTCTGGATAGTGTAAATAATTTGAAGTTGTTTTAGGTATATTATAATTAGAAAAATTACACGGAGATTGAGTATGAAACGACTTAATCCAAAATAACCCACAAAAAATTAAACAGATTGTGAAATATCTACATGCACACAAAAAATTAGATTTTAACCCGACTCAAAATATCATACTCGAAATCAGTTTAAACACTCGAACGTACACCTTTTATAGTGATACAACAAAAACAATGACAAAGTCTTAATTTCAAGATAATTTAATAAAACCGATAAAGTATAGGAAAAATTACCTAGAATATATAATTCAACTTTTCCATGATTTTTCTACAATAATCTCCCCTATTGATTAACTATGAATAATCTCTACTTTAGAAGGTATATGCCTAGAGTAAACTCAGGTAATTTGATAACCTACTATAGTAGGGAATTTAAAAAAAAATCTGAAAATTAATGCAAAATTAGAAAAAAAGTTTTAAAATTTACATAAAAAACTCAAAATAATAAAAAAATCAGAAAAAACTTTTAACATTTTTTTTGACATTTTATTTTAATTTATCTTTTTGTAAAATAAATAAAATTTGTTATAGCAAGTAATCTAATAAGCGGGTTTAATCTAGGAAAATACCCATAAAGTAGGATTATTCATTATTAATCAATTGATGTGATTATTATAGAAAAATCATGAAAAGATTAGATTATTCTAAGTAAATTTTCCTAAAGTACAAAACATATATGGGTCGGAAACCTCGACCATCAGTTTAAAAATCAATCTTGACAAAAACTAACATATGAACAAGAAAAAAAAAATGTAAGAAATCTTTTGTAACATAAAGAACATAATTGTGAATGTACCCTTGTGCCAAAATCATCTGATGCTGTAAATCTAATAGGATGGGAAGGGCCGGGCCATTTAAGTTTAAAAATATTGGATGTGCCAAGAATATCTTCCTTTCAAACAAAAATACTAAATAAATTTTCAAAGTCAAGAAAAGACTGTGTACTTATTGGATTGTCTTAGGAATATCCTTGCAAAATCCATCACATATAAATATAGATTTGAAGCACAAAACCAAAGTAACATGGTAAAAAGTGAAGTGCATATATGCATTACTGGGTAAACTCACCTTTGGCATGCTCTCATTTGCTTATCATAAGTCAAATGAGGTCACTGTTAAAAGGAGATTTGCCCAGAAATTTATTTCTACAATACAATCAATCCTAAAACTGTGTTAGTAAACCACGAATAAAGTATCATACCAACCCTAGATTTTGAATCATATTATTGATCAGGTTAGTTTTAAATCATATGCTCTACTTTATTCTTTAGGTGTGTCAATTCTGAACTGATCAAGCCCAAATTAATTTAGTGATTTAATTATAGATTTAAATTTTTAAATAAACACTAGAAACATATTTTAAAAAATTATTAACATTATTACAAATATAGACCAATATATAAACAAAGATGAAAATCAAATCAACAAGCTACTTATATGTGTTGGTGTAAGTATAAATAAATTTTACACATAAAATGTGTAGCCTAAAATATGAATAGGCATAAAATATGCATTTTGCCCTAGGAGGTAATACGAAAACTATGCGTTATGCCTTTCACAAAATGTGCATTTTGTGTGTTTTCTCCTTATACAACAAAACATATATTTTAGACACTTTTTCTTTTACCAAAATACATTTAAATTGTTTTATTAAATAAAAGTAAAAAAACAAAATTAAAAAAAAAAGGCCTACAACTCGGCGCACTTAAAAAAGTAGCCACAAAAAAAAGTTATATTAAGAGTATGACATAGTATAAATAAAATTGATAGCAAAAAAGATAATATAAATAAATTTTGAAAAATAAGGATGAGTCACGTCAAGGAGTCGGAAAATATAACGGGGCTCTAGTCAACGAATCATTATACTCCATAGTAGGAGTAATGGAGTAATAATTAAAGGATATTTAAAGTTAATTAATTACTAATTACTCATTCCGTTTTCATATATTCTTCTCAAATAGAATTTATCAATTTTGATAATAAACTTATATGATTACTCATTGATCTATAAGAAAAAACTTATTTATCTGAGAATCTTGTTAGATTCATTTTAGTATATGATTTCGAAATATATATTTTTTGAGTTTTTAAAAATTTATGATTAAAATTATTTGATTTTTAAGTTTGAATCGAAATAAAAAAAAATAAGTGAAAAAATATTTGAAAACAAACGGGTGTAATTGAATAATAAACTAATAAAAGTGAAAATCAGCCTTGCCAGTTGCCAAGGGAGAAAAATCGCGGGAAAAGCCGAGAATTCCCGTCGACGATGTCAGTTAAAGCCGGTAGTTCATCCTGCCGGCGGAAAACGTGGGTGTAGGGCCCACTGTACGTTACAAACATTTTAATTATTATATTAATTTCTGCTCAAAAAATTACTCATTTGGAATTTTGACCGCCGAAAACTAATATTTTTTAATGTAGTTGGCATAATTAAAAATAAAAAAAATTTTCAAACAATAAAGAAAATAAGGGAGAAGAAAAAAACATGGTAGGCAGGCTGAGATTGTTGGAGGATGAGAGAGAAACTCAAGGGAGAGAGAAAAAAAAAAGAACAATTGACAAAAAAACTGCAAAACTTGCCCTTTTATTTCATTCATTTTTATGAAATTTATGATAAATTAATAATTTTTTTTCACAAATTATTACCTGCATTTTTCAAATTTTGCGTTTTTGATTAATTTTATAACAAATTTAGAGTTTTTTAGATTTACCCAATTGAAGTTTCTTCAAAAAGTTTCATTCTTGGTTACCCCATTGAAAGCTTATGCAAAAAATTTCAATCTTGGTTACCCCGTTGTATCCCCTGCAATCAGGTAAACCCTAAAATTATGTTTCTTTTTCCCTTTTTCTTATGATTGCTTGCTAATAAGTTTATTCTTTGATTCCTAGCTTTAATGTAGAATGTGTTTTTGAAGCTATTTTGTGATACCCTAATGATCATTTTTAAGAGGGTTGGTTAATCTTAGCTCTTGGTGTATTTTGCACAATTCCCTTCCTTTATTGCAGAATGTGATGCTCTTTTTTTAATTTGGGACTGTTTTTTCAGTTTTGTATGTTTTGATTGTATAATATGTTCTTTTTCTTTGTTCAATATGTGGGGGTTTTAAGTTTAGTTTTGGTGCTTGACTTTTCATAATTCTTCTCTGATTAAGCATGTTTTTGTTGATTTTCTTAGGGGTTAAATTGGTAGAGTTGATGATCACATTGTTCACCAAAAAGACTTCTATTTCTAGCCTATACTGCAAGATTGAGAAGCATGATTTTAATCCTTGAATTCAAGGAAAGGCCAGTTTACCAGGTTTTTATTGCAGCTATGGAAGCTGTTAAGAGTTTGTAACCTTCAACTCATTGCAGCTTTTTTGTTGGGGTTTTGGCAGTTGTTGTGAGTTTTTGTGTAAATTTAGGTAGTTTTTCCAATCGATTCTTTGTTGTTGAAGAGAAACCTGGCGATTGTGTGTATTATCAACTTATATTGGTGCTGGTTGTTGGGGGATGTTCCTTGTCACCCCATCGCTCAAGCGTTTTGTTGAACAACCAATGGGGGGAAGATGGGGAATTTTTAAGCTTCACATGATTTATTTTGTTGTTTTTGTTCTAACTTCAAGGCTTCAAGGCTCTTCGTCGCTTAATCTTGAAGGTCAGTTTGATACCCTTTATTAACATTTAGTGTGTATAGTGGAAAACTTTAGGCTCAGTTTGAACTTGATGGTTTTCTTGTAGGATCAAATTTGTTGAAATTTCGGACTAGAGTGTACTCAGATCCCTATGACTCTCTTGCAAGTTGGAATCCTAATGATGATCATCCGTGTAATTGGTTGGGTATCCAATGTGTTGACGGTAAAGTACATATGCTGTAAGTTCCTGTTGTATTGGCTGAATGTTTTGGTTAATCTTGGTGCTATATATGTGACTTCTTTCTCTTACCATTGAAATTTTCTGCTCTACTGAATAGTTTTCGTTTTTCTCTTGCAGGGACCTTGGGGGACTATCTCTAGGAGGGACACTCGCACCTGAGCTTGGATACCTCGACAATTTAAGAGTCCTGTGAGTATTTTTATTTGTTTTCGCTTTCTCTTATTTATTCTTCGAACAAGATCAACTAATACAGACCGACTTTATTTGTCGTTGAACATGAAAGAACTAGTGGTCCCTTTCCGACTTTTTCATTTGCAGAGTTTTCTTATTTTGTGTGTGCTATTGACCAGCATACTCCGGACGAACTACCTCTCAGGTGCCATTCCGTTGGAGTTTGGATATCTTACCAAGCTTGAGGTATTGGATTTAAGTGGAAACAATTTGACTGGAGCTATTCCTGTTGAGATTATCAGGATGGTTTCATTGAAAAGATTGTGAGTGTTATGTTGTCATTTTTTCACTTAACATTCCGGCTTCAAGCTTAATTATTGGCAATTTTTTTTTATGACTTGAAGTATAACCAGGATCTTAAATTCTTCAGAGTGCTTTGTGACAATAATTTTGAAGGCGTAGTCCCTCCCGAGCTCAAGAAGCATAGCTTGCTGTCTGAGCAGCTATTTGATGAGTGCCTTGCATCTGTTACCAACAAAAGATTTGGCCACCGGTAAGCATTATGTGCAGCTTACATTCTACTGGTGAAGCATTCTCTTACCTCTTTTTAGCGGAACTTGCAAGGAATATCGACATTTTAAATTGTGCAAAATTTTCCTTGTATCATATTAAGATAAACTTGGTCTTTTGGATACACGTTTTCTTGGTTTCACGATGCACATTTTTTTTTATCTATGTTGGCATGTGCTGAACTTGCTCAATATTTATATTTATTGCCTACTTTGTAGTGTGTGGGCTGCATATTCTTCTGTGTCGAGCCTTGACCTATCAGCAAACCTAATTAATACCAAGATTTTGAACAATTATCAACCATCCTAAACAATGTTTTCCAAGGAACTTTTGTACGTTGATAGTTTATCGACTTGCAAGGTCGATAAATTTGATAAGTTATAGCAAGCTTTCTTACTGATACAGAAATATGTCCCACTTTTCTCGCACCACTTAAAATTTTCATAATATTTGAGTTTCTATACATTCATTCTCCGTGAATGAGCAATGTTTCTTAATATGGAAGATTGTAAACTGATGAGACAAGCATATTTATGAACTTCAATTTCTTTTGTTGAAAAATAACGCTATAAGAAAAAAGTTGACTTGTTACAGCTTACTGAAAAATTCTAGACACGAATATGGTTTACATTAGTGAATCATGCTAATAATTTCTCAACGTTTGTCATAGTCCTTCATTTTCAGTGTTGCAATTTCATGCTAGCACATGAAACCAGTTTTTTATATGTAAAAAAATGATGTAAGACTACCATATCTAGGACTTCGAGGCGAAAAATTACATCGGAGTCTTGGCAGATTCATGGAGCTGACCACAACAGCAATTTCGAAGGTCGGTTGGTTCAAGTTCCTGTGACCTTGGCTGCCTTTATTGATGGCGCATTCCATGTTTTCAGTCTAACAAGCTTGCCATTTTGGTTTCAGTTTCTTATGAACCAAACATGCTTCAAAATGCACCTGTGTTTGGTACTTCCACTCGACGTAAATTAAGTGAACAGTCCAATATTGAAGCTTTACCAGCTAATAACATCCCTGTCTCTCAAATTACCTCACAGCCATTTTTAAGAAGTAGTGGATCGTATCCTGCTGTAGTCGTTGGCACAAGCGAGTTCAAACCGACACCTGATGCTAACTCACAGCCGGAGACAACACCTGCTCAACCGACAAACGCCCAATCACATGCTGACACAAAAAAGCCCTCTCAGAAGGTGTGGGTGTTTGTTGCTATCGGTCTTGGAGTGTTATTCTTGTTTGTCATGGCTGCTGCTTTGTATTACATGTGGAGAACTCGAGGTGCAAAACCTATAAACCCGTTTAAGACGGGCATCAGTGGGCAATTGCAGAAAGCTTTTATTACAGGTTAACATCTCTGTTCTTTTTATGACAGTAACAGCCCGTTTGGTTAGTGGTACTAAATGGTGGTAATGGGAATGATTTATAGTATAAAATTTCATCAAAATTTTTTTACATCGTCATCATATCTAAATAATAGTATTTCTTGGATATTAATTAGTCGGTCTCAAAGGTCTGCTTCAAGCTTTGCCTCACATAAAGCGTTACATACTGATGGTATGCCATCTTTAAATTGATTTAATGAGTGAAAGACTGGCTTAGCAAAATATTACAATATTCCATTATCCCAATTCTACTAGATTGCTCTCACGTAGCCGGGGTTTGGGGGTTAGATGTACACAATATCGCTATTTTTAGTGATAATAAAGAGGTTATTGTTGATTGATCCTTGGTAGCAGACATTACTTGCAATTTTACATAAATAAGTACACATGATTTAGTAATGCAATTTTACATAAATAAGTACACATGATTTAGTAAGTCATTTAATATAGTCCATTGCAGTCTCACATGATTCTCTGATCTCCTTGCGAATCGCAAATCAAAAAAAAAAAAAAAACAATGGTCGGTTTTGGGCTATTCTTGGGGAAAATTTGAGCGAATTGCGTATTCAAAACTTACTGCATCATCTTCTTTAATTAATTATTGTTTGAATTTTTTCTTGCTTTTTATTCAAAATTATTGTTAGCGATCATCTTAGTATTATGGTTATATTGCTTGCAGGAGTCCCTAAGCTGAATAGGACTGAACTAGAAACCGCATGCGAGGACTTCAGCAACATTATTGCTTCATTTGATGCTTTCATAATATACAAGGGAACATTGTCAAGTGGAGTTGAGATCGCTGTTGCATCTACCCTTGTCAAATCTGTTGTAGATTGGTCTGATGCCGCTGAATTAGCATACCGTAAGAAGGTTGGTGGACTTTTCCAAAACCCACCACTCTTTGTGAAGCTCCTTTAACTGAACAGTCTGCATGATTCGACAAAATATGCATATCATGATTCTCACTTCGTAAAATTACCAAAACTTTAATCTTCCTTTTATAATGAATCCCTCACCTTAACTAAATATAATCAGGAAGTTGTACATCACTTTAACTGACACCTAAAGTGGATCAAAATGTATGAATTGATGACATGAATGTAAAAATCGTTCTAATCAGTCCACCTTGTATGAGACCGTTTCATGGTGAGACGACCTCAAAACAAGATACCCATAAGCTTAAAAGTTTCTATTATTGGGCTATTTAACCCATGTATGAGACATGTCTCACAGTGAGACGTCTCATACAAGAATTTGTGCATTCTAATATGCATAGGCATCTAGAAAAGAGCAAACAAAAGGTGGAAATAATGACTATATCTATCCTAATACACGTTACCTGATTTTGTCATGGCACAGATAGAAACATTGTCACGAGTGAATCACAAGAACTACGTCAATCTACTGGGTTATTGTGAAGAAAATGAACCTTTCACTCGGATGATGGTATTTGAATACGCTCCAAGTGGGAGCTTCTTCGAGCATCTCCATGGTAACTATCTGTACATGCAAATTTAGAGTATTTTGGCTCTACTACGAAATAAACATAAGAATTTGACCCTGTTTTTCTTACCTCCATGTGTGATTCGCAGTTAGAGAACTTGAGCATCTTGACTGGAATGCTAGAATGAGGATTATAATGGGAGCGGCTTATTGTCTCAAATACATGCACCATGACCTGAATCCTTCGGTGGCACATTCAAACTTGAGGTCTGCTGCGATATATTTGACTGATGATTATGCAGCCAAGGTAAAACGTCGTTTACTTTTTAGAAACTATTCAGCTCTACCTGAATCTTTGTTTTCTGTCTAATTTCCGTCATTCCTTTGGCTATGATCTAGCTTGCGGAGAGACCATTTGACGTTTTACCCAAAGGTGAAGATGGCTCAGTGGTTGTTGAACCAGCAAAACCTATTGATACGCGGCAAAATGTATATGACTTTGGAATATTGTTGCTTGAAGCCATCACGGGAAGGCTTTCGCAGTCAGAAGAGCACGGCTCTTTGGTCGATTGGGTAATTTTCCAAATCCTAAGCTCTTTTTCTTCTCCTTATATAACCTAGTTTAGTTGTGGAACAAAAAACTTATAAGGAGGTTGTGTCTTGTATATTGATACCAACATGCCTTCGACTTGCTTGAACTCTATTTTGCATTACATAACATTCACTATCATTAAGTGGCTTCCACCTGGGCAATATTTTGGGGGTCAGATGTATGCAATCTTACCTCTTTTAAAATATATAGGTTGTTTCTAGTTGACATATGATAGCAAACATTATTTGTAACTTCTCAAGAATAAGAAGTGCACATTTTAATAAGAAATCGAAAAACTCTAAATCTTTGGCTGCATCACATTTGCATTCATCTTTCTTAAATTCTTTGTCTTTCTTTCTTTGAGACGTGCAATTTGTGCTCTGCTATGTTACTTGGACTCGGGTAGTGATGTCGGATACTGGTATGTGTCCAACTGTCAGATACGTCTAAATGTTCAATTTTACGCCTAAATTGAAGTGTCTGTGCCATACCAATGTCCGAGCATCAAGATTGGACACGGGTACATGAAGCAAAATGAATTGTCCAAGTAACATATTCCTCTGCTACTATATTTTCAGTACGAACCCCTTCATGTATTCATACAACCATGTCAATGGACTATGAGTCTATGATTATCTAACTGTTACCATGAACCTAATGTCTACTCGTTCTTGCAGGCGTCAGAATACTTGAAAGATAGGGATAATAACAGAATCTTGATCGATCCCATACTCAAATCCGTCAAAATGAACGAGCTCGAAGTTATATGTGAGATTATATCGGAATGCACTCACCCTAACCCCACACAAAGACCAGCCATGAAGGAAATCACGACAAGATTAAGTGAAGCAATTCCTATAACGCCTGAAGTTGCAGTACCTCGGCTTTCCCCCCTATGGTGGGCTGAACTAGAAATCCTGTCTGTCGAGGCAACATAATTTATTTTCCTCCCGTATTCTCTCTTTGTATGTTCGAGAAATGTGCTTTACTTGTTGCATTGTAATTATACGCATGGGAAATAGACAACCCTCCCAACCGAAGTACAAGAGGATGTGTGCCACTCCTTTTCATCTGTTATTTCTTTTGTATTCGTATTATGTATACCCTCGCTGTTATAGTGTTGTACCTCCCTCACTTCCTCCCTTCCTCCGCCTAAAGGAAAGTGTCTAATAGAAATCTCGCACAATCGCACTGCAATTGCACTGCAGTGCGGATGTGCTTATAAGCATAATGGAACCCGCGTTTTGAAGACAATAATGAATGTTTGACAACAACTAAGTGCATTTGCCTCATGCATATTACTATCGAACTTATAAGTGGTTTGTTCAAATCGATTCATAGAGTTTTCGTTTTGAGCCTTCTAGTGTAATTTGTTCATGATTCAAATTTTATAAAGTATAGATTTGAGCTTAACTGGCTTTTGTTTGCAGTCATCTTGTGTTGGATCAAAAGAAAAGCAGACTTTTAACGACTTTCTTAATCCTTGGGCTTCATAATCTTATTAATCAAAGCACATTCTATATCTATTTAGAAATTCTTGTAAGAGACGGTCTTTTTGAGAGATCATCTTTAATTGGGACGGCTCGTTATATATTTTTTAAAATATTATAAGTAGGCATTATGAATGATGTAAGTAGACATTTACGATATTGAAAGTAGGCATTAAGAATACGGTAAACACTAAGGATAATATAAGTAGGCATTAAGAATACAGTTAGTAGGCAATAGCATTAATCTTTAATGGGTTGGCTTGAGATACGTCTCTCAAAGAGACGGTTCTTAAGAGACTAGCTGATATCTATTTGTTGCATATTAATTGCAACATCTTTCATTTTTGTTTCCGCCACATAAAATTCATCATCATCATTATACCCGATGTATTCGCTCATAAGAACTATGAGCAGATTATGAAGAAAAACAAAGACAGCAGCTTATACGCATAAAGAAAACGTGGCAAAGAGTCCTGCCAAATAATTGTAATTCATTAATATTAAAAATTTTCATGATATTTTTTATGATAAAAGGAAAAAAAAATGATAGTTAATCAATATTTCATGACAATCAACCTAAAAGACTAATGATATCATGATTAGTATTGTGAACGAGGTCATCTCTTGAAAGACTGTTTTTTGTAAAGACGATTTTTAAAAATTCAGCTCAGCCCAAATCTAATTTATATTAATTTTTAAAAAAATTATTGTTGAAATTAAAGCGCACGTGTCAAGTGGAATGTGAAAAGTCACATAATATATTTGGAGCTATAACAACATTTATTTGGGATTATAACATATTACATTTGGTATTATACCAGCCTATTTTATTAGGATCGAGATTATACCTAGGATCGTTGAAGGAGTAGGATCGAAATCGCTAGAATCGGATCGTAGGATCCTACAAATATGCATTAATGTGCTTTGGATTAGTGATTATCAAACATATTAGTTCTCTTTATAAGTTTTAAGACGTAAGTAAAAACTTATTTGACTTCATCTATTAAGTTTGGAAAAAAAATACTTTTAGTAATTATTTTTAAACCGTAAATCAAGAAAAAGTTGAATTATAAAGGTATAGATATAATTATTTTAAAGAATTAGTTGTAAATTACAGCCTTAATGTTTGATACTTTTGCGAATTACATCCTTGATGTTTTTTTTTTTTTTTTTTGCAAATTATAGCCTTCAAATTAGCCTTTTGACCGGTATTCAAGTCAAGTAATACAATTTCTACCTTGACCACACATTTGACCTTTTGACTTTCCTTTTTTGTTTTTAATTTTTTTTTTTCTTATTTTATTTCTTCTTCTCCTACCATTCAAGTATTCAACCCATTCTCTCTCCACCTCGATTGTTGCACATCAAAGAGCTTAAAATTGCTCTCCCACCTCCAAATTGCTCTTCTTCTTCTCAAAATTCACCTTCACTTTAATCAGATTTTTCAAAAGAGCTTTCATTTCCAGTATATATTACCATTAGAGAATACTAAAAGAGATAATTGCCTTGGGTTCATTAGCCTCAGCAGGGATGTAGTAAAAACTTCAAATCCTCCACCTAAAAAAAAAACTCAAATTGACCACTGATATTCCTACTCAAGATTTCAACTATTATTTGTGTGCGAAGCTGCAATACTCAAGAGTTGGAATTCCATTCAATTGCCCAGAAAATACTAAAATTTGTGAACCAAATTGGTCGGTTTTAACTTTTAATACTTACCAAACTACCAAAGACAATTGAAATCACTAGTGCTTTCAATTGGGAATTTAGGGTTCCTTGCCATCTTCATCCTTCCCTAAATCATCATCCTTCCCATTTGCTCGATCTTCATCTTCACCATCTCCCAAAGCAACAGTTTCAGATGCTCTCTCTCCTCTCGCCCCCAAGAATACAGTCTACCAAATCGAAGCTCATCACCTCTGGTCCTGCCTCAAATTCCTTGTTCCTTTTTATTCCACTTTTGAAAAGCAAGAAATTTCAGTCAAACGAAGGTCAGTGGTTAGTGTTGTTGGTCAGCGCACTGAGAGTGAAGAGATGAATTGATTTGGTGGATTGAAAATATGGGATGGAGTTTCAATGGTGGATTGGGTTAAATGGGAGTGGAAGAAGAAATTAGAGAAAAAAAAAATAATTAAAACTCACAAAAAAAAAATAAAACCAAAAAAAATTCAAAGGTAAAGTGTGGTCAACGATAAAAATTGTATAGAACCGGTTACTTGGTATGAATACTGGTCAAAAGACTACTTTGAAGGCCCTAATTCGTAAAAAAAAATAATTCGCAAAAGCATCAAACATTAAGGCTGCAATTAATTCTATTTTAAATATATATTTGTACATAAGTGAAATTAGTATTATATGAAAATATTTTATGATTAAAACTACTATGTAGGATCAGATCGTAGAATCGTGTTATAATCCTATCACCTAAATTCTTTAGCTAAGTAGGATCGCATGATTCTACCACGTTAAGATCCTACCAACGTCCAGATCGCTCGCCTAAATTTGAACGATGATTCTGATAACTATTACCAGCATATATTTGAGGGTTATAACATAATATATTTGGGGTTATAACATAATATATTTGAAGTTATAATCCCCAAATATATGCTGGTATAACACCAAATGTATTATGTTATAGCCCCAAATATATTATGTGACTTTTCACATTTCACTTGACACGCGCGCTTTGCTCTTAATAGTAGTTTTTTTTTTTAAAATATTAACATAATTTAGATTCGGGCTAGACTTTTAAGAGTCATCTTTACAAAAGACAATCTCAATTAAGAATTTGTGATTAGCAAAAGGAAAATAAGAAATCAAAAAACATACGATTACTTCTTTTTAATTTTTTTTTCTTTCTATCTAAAAAGAGCACTCTTAACCTTGAAATTAGGCTTACTTAATAGTTACTCCAGTTAAGATTATTGGAGAAATTGAGTGAATGATTGAACTATTTTTGAGAGTTTTTGCTACTAACAATGTGATAAATAATACTCCTTCCAATTTAGTATATGTGTCTTTTCTTTTTATGGTCAAGTCATCTTAATTGTTTCATTTTTATTTTTAGTATGAGTTTTTAACTTTTATGCCCTTAGTAGCTTTACCGTATTTTCAATTATACCCTCCATTACCCATAATAATTTTCTTCCCTTACATTAAAAACCCATAATACCACTCTCTTTCCTACGCTTAGGGTCCCACTTTTGACTCTCCTTAAAATCCGTGAAAAGTCAAATGTAACTCTTAAGATGAATAGGAAGGAGTATATTATAAAACCATTTTTATTTGCAATACAATTAGTCATCAATCAAAATTAATATATTCGTGTGTACTAATAACTAACTACTATCACCTATTTTAAGCTAATCTAAATCAGTATTAAATATGAAATTTTCGATTAAGCCTTTCTTAAGTCCTTTTGATCAATTTAATTAATTTTAATAAAATTATTTTTTTTATTTTTTTTATGCTGACTTTGAAACATTTATAATAATATACAACATGCTTGCTTGACTTAACCAATTTATAAACAAAATACTTAGGAGTTTAATAATAAGCTACATAAAATATTTTATAGTAGTAATATTTTTTTCAACATTTACAATCTAATTTGTATGTTTGAATTAAAATAGTGCATTCATACATAACACAAGTTTTTATCTAATCTATGTATAAAGTGTCCTACAAAAAATATCTACTATGACATCTGATATCATAAATTTAAAAATAACAATGAAGCAAAAATGTAAATAAAATGAAAAATCTCAAAAGATTTATATGCTCATAAAAGTAGATCAATATTATTCCCAAAGAATAATTCAAAGATCTTAAATGGTTATGATTATAAAAGCATAAATCATTTAATTAGGGTATAATCTTTAATTTTATGATTTTATTTCTAAAAAAAGCTATGTCTATTTTTATTAATCGCTAATAATTAGAGTAATTAATGAGAATGAGAATGAGAATGATAATGATAATGATAATGATGTAATGAAATCTTTAAAATCACTAATGATTGAATTGGGGTACGAGTGACCAAATCCATCCCATCAAAATGTGTTGTGATATTGTGTATGAAAGGAAATTCTTCAAATTTTCTAGGGTCATTAATCTTAAAACACACTATAAATAGCTTCTAATATTCCAAATGTAAAATCATTTAGCTTTGCAAAACACATCAACTAAAATCCTCTCCTTTTTTCTTATATTGAAGCATTCAATATGAGATTCAATATTTTGTTATGTGTTTCGTTTCTTCTAGCTATTTTGCTCGGCCAAACAAGTTTTAGTGTCGGACATTTTGATTATGTAGATGCTTATATACCAACAACCTCGGATCAAAGCCCTGGTGCGGGACATGCAACACCACCACCATCACTTAGCTATATTAATGGATTTAGACCAACAACCCCCGGTCAAAGCCCTGGTGCCGGACATTCATCACCACCACCATCGCTTAGTTACGTGAATGGGTTCAGACCAACAACCCCCGGTCAAAGCTCTGGTGCGGGGCATCAAACACCACCACCATCAGTAAATTACATTAATGGGTTCAGACCAACAACCCCCGGTCAAAGCCCTGGTGCGGGGCATCAAACACCACCACCATCAGTAAATTACATTAATGGGTTCAGACCAACAACCCCCGGTCAAAGCCCTGGTGCGGGGCATCAAACACCACCACCATCAGTAACTTACATTAATGGGTTCAGACCAACAACCCCCGGTCAAAGCCCTGGTGCAGGACATATAACACCACCACCATCAGTAACTTACATTAATGGGTTCAGACCAACAACCCCCGGTCAAAGCCCTGGTGCGGGGCATCAAACACCACCACCATCAGTAACTTACATTAATGGGTTCAGACCAACAACCCCCGGTCAAAGCCCTGGTGCAGGACATATAACACCACCACCATCAGTAACTTACATTAATGGGTTCAGACCAACAACCCCCGGTCAAAGCCCTGGTGCTGGGCATCAAACACCACCACCATCAGTAACTTACATTAATGGGTTCAGACCAACAACCCCCGGTCAAAGCCCTGGTGCGGGGCATCAAACACCACCACCATCAGTAACTTACATTAATGGGTTCAGACCAACAACCCCCGGTCAAAGCCCTGGTGCGGGACATATAACACCACCAACATCAGTAACTTACATTAATGGGTTCAGACCAACAACCCCCGGTCAAAGCCCTGGTGCTGGGCATCAAACACCACCACCATCAGTAACTTACATTAATGGGTTCAGACCAACAACCCCCGGTCAAAGCCCTGGTGCGGGGCATCAAACACCACCACCATCAGTAACTTACATTAATGGGTTCAGACCAACAACCCCCGGTCAAAGCCCTGGTGCGGGACATATAACACCACCAACATCAGTAACTTACATTAATGGGTTCAGACCAACAACCCCCGGTCAAAGCCCTGGTGCTGGGCATCAAACACCACCACCATCAGTAACTTACATTAATGGGTTCAGACCAACAACCCCCGGGTGCAGGACATATAACACCACCACCAGCACTTATTTACATTGATGCACTCAGGCCGACAACCCCCGGTTGAAGCCCTGGTGCAGGAAACACATCACCACCACCACCCCTTAGTTACATAAATGCCTTCAAGCCGACAACCTCCGGTCGAAGCCCTGGTGCAGAAAACACATCACCACCATCCCTTAGTTACATAAATACCTTTGAGTGACAATGACACATAGCGTCGGCTGCTTGGATGCATGGTTTAGTGGGTACATTAATATCAGCAACCACATGCTAGTAGACATTCAATAAAGAACAAGTCTAAACTGGATTTTGTATGCTAAAAATGTGCTTTCTAGGATGTTGAAGCATCACTAGCAAGCATTTTGTTAAATACAAATATATATTAATTTCAGTTGTCTTTTCTTATTCATAGTATTTTCTTCTTGCAATAAATTGATGCTTTTTTGTTTTTTTTTTTGCTTGATTCTTCCTTAATCATTTTTTTACTGTTAATAAGAGGTATTAGCGGTTTGAGTTGTTTACTTAAGTAAAGGTAGTAATGGTTAGGTTGTGTGGATAGAAACATACAAACCCTAATTAAATGTCAACTAAATTTGAACATACAACTTACATAAGGTGAGTTTAAGGTATAAGGTAATAAAATAGTATGTATTTTTACTGATAAGTATAACCATTGAAAAATATTGACTATTATTATTAGATTGATAGACACTAAAATAGGGTGAAATAAGTTTATACAAGACTTTTACTTAAAGTATACACGCACAAGAACGCATTGTTATTTTTAAAAAATTTCAAGCCTTTGCTTTTAATTATGTTTTGTTAATTGATTATCATGTAAATTTAATATATATTATTATTTACATATATTTTTGTAATTTGATTAATAATTCTATTTTCTAAAAGTCTAAATCCAGTATTGTTAATTAATTATAATGTGTAAATGACTATATAAGTATATAGTAAATTTTTTTAGTGGTTGATTGATTGGCCTAAGGTGACATTTCAAGTACTGCAAGGAGACTTGAAATTTCAAAGTTGTACATTTATTTGAAAATTTTGCTACTTATAATAAAAAAAATTGAGAATTGTAGGTATAAATTTTAAATTTTCACAACTTAAGGTTTTATTTCAAGTAATACGTTATCTGACTTTGTTATTGTAAAGAAAGTTGTATATTTAAATATGTTCCAAACTTCCAAGACTGAAGTGGAATGGTTAATACTATCTATGCAAGAAAATTATTTAGAGTAATTATGGCTATACTATGAAACAAATATTAGGAGGCGAATCATCATTCTACTTAGTATATCCCACTCATAGAAAAAATATGGACAGAGTCTGGGGAGGAAAAGGCGGCGACAACTCATACTCATAAAGGAGAGTGCGGTCAAAAGAATCCCCCGGCTCTTAAAAAAAGGAGAAATAGCTAAACGGGAAAGATAAATTAAACACATATTACAAAAAAGAAAACAAAAAAAAATAATAATAAGAAACGAGAGAAGCAAGATGGCAAGAACACCAAAAGGTAAACTAAAAGGACATCACTAGTCTAAAATATGGATATGGCGCCTCCAACTACCCCTATTCCTAATCAGGCCGTCAGAGAGATTTCACTCATGTAAATCAACTTTTATTTACTTATCCCAAATTCTCCCGGATCTTCCTCAATTCCTCATACCCTCTCCTATAATATTTTCTATCCTCCTCACAAGGACGGCAAAAGTATTTCTCTGCACATGCACAGAACAAAAATTATAAACCTTTTGAACCTTTTAGTTTGAACAGAGATTATACATAATTTCATCAACTATGAATAATCCTTAAAAGGTCACTTATACAAGAATGTTGTTATTCAAATGTTGACTTTTTGTAGGTTAATTACCATAAAAAATATCTAAATATATGTTAATAATCAGAAGGTAATATAAGAAAATCAAAAATAAAGCTTACTTGTTTTTTTTAATTATTTTTTTTATATTTTATTTTTTTCAACTATTAAAATTGGAATTATTGACAATTAATTAATTAAAAGATTAGATTACTAAATAAAATTTAGTAAATAGTTGAATTATTCTGCATTATTTTTTCTTTTACTAAAGTAATACATTAAATATTTTATAGCCATTTTCAAACATTTGCATACAATTTATCGTCTATAAAAATTAACACATTGATGGGTACTAATAACTAAGTATAATCACCTACTATTAGTTAACCAAATTAAATCAATACAAAATAAAAAAATTCCCATTGATCCTGTTTGATTTTTTTTAATTATAGCATTCTTATTGCTTAATAACATAACTTGAAACAATAATTTTCCATCGATGAATTTGAAAATAATTATAATCGAATACAATACATGCTTGCTAAACCTAATTAACCTATTCATAAACAAGTATGAGTTAAATATTTTACCTATAATATTAATAATAAGCTACATAAACATTCAATAATTATTTTTCATCATTTTTGCAATTTAATTTGTATCTTTTAGTCAAAAATAATGCATACATTCCACGGGCATTTATCTATTCTATGCATACTTATCAAATACACCATGTACACTACTAATATTATGGAGTATGATAATTTACCCTATAAAAAAGTTAAATTTAGAATCATAAATTTGAATATAATGTCCATAGGATAAAAATGTAAATAAATGTAAAATCTCAAAGATTTATATGCTACTAATAAGAGTTGATCACAATCTCAAATAATAATACAAAGATCTTAAATAGTTATTATTATTATTAGAGTAAATCATTTACTTAAGGTATAATCTTTAATTTTATGATTTTATCTCCCAAAAAACTATATTGATTATATTATATTGCAAATAATTGTAGCAATTAATGATAGTATGTTCATAAAAGGATTCTATAAGTGTACAAGATTATGATGTAATGAAATCCTTAAAATCACAAATGATTGTATTAAAGGAAATTTATTGTGATATTGTGTATGAAAGGAAATTCTTCAATTTTTTTAGGGTTATTAGTTTTTAAACACACTATAAATAGCTTCTAATATTACAAATGCAAGACCATCTCGCTTTGCAAAACACCTAAATCCCCGCCTTTTTTCTTATATTGAAGCATTAGATATGGGAGTCAATAAGTTGTTATTTGTCTCGTTTCTTCTAGCTATTTTGTTTAGCCTAACAAGTTATGTTTCAGGACATTTTGATTATGTAGATGCTTATAGACCAACAACCCCGGGTCAAAGCCCTGGTGCGGGACATGCAACACCACCACCATCACTTAGCTATATTAATGGGTTTAGACCAACAACCCCCGGTCGAAGCCCTGGTGCCGGACATTCATCACCACCACCATCGCTTAGTTACGTGAATGGGGTCAGACCAACAACCCCCGGTCAAAGCCCTGGTGCGGGGCATCAAACACCACCACCATCAGTAAATTACATTAATGGGTTCAGACCAACAACCCCCGGTCAAAGCCCTGGTGCAGGACATATAACACCACCACCATCAGTAACTTACATTAATGGGTTCAGACCAACAACTCCCGGTCAAAGCCCTGGTGCGGGGCATCAAACACCACCACCATCAGTAACTTACATTAATGGGTTCAGACCAACAACCCCCGGTCAAAGCCCTGGTGCGGGGCATCAAACACCACCACCATCAGTAACTTACATTAATGGGTTCAGACCAACAACCCCCAGTCAAAGCCCTGGTGCAGGACATATAACACCACCACCATCAGTAACTTACATTAATGGGTTCAGACCAACAACCCCCGGTCAAAGCCCTGGTGCGGGGCATCAAACACCACCACCATTAGTAACTTACATTAATGGGTACAGACCAACAACCCCCGGTCAAAGCCCTGGTGCAGGACATATAACACCACCACCAGCACTTATTACTTATGTTAATGGGTTTAGGCCAACAACCCCCGGACAAAGTCCTGGTGCGGGACATATAACACCACCACCATCAGTAAATTATGTAAATGGATTTAGACCTACAGCTCCCGGTCAAAGTCCTGGTGCAGGACATTCATCACCACCACCATCCGTTGTTGCTCTTTTGGCGTGACCATAATACACATGATAGCGTCCGCTGCTTAATTAATGATTTTATTGATGTAATAATGTGGCAACGACATGCTTGACATTAGAACCGATCTGGAATGTATTTTTTATTTTAAAAAATGTGCATGTTTAATTATCACCAGCAAGCCACTATTTTACAAATTAAATATATATAAATTTCTGCAGTCTTTTCTTATTTATAGTATTTTCTTCATTACTATATGCATTTTTTTTAAAATATTTTTTCCCTTAATTAGTACTTTAATTATAACATTTATTCTTAATTCGAGATACTTATATATATTAGACAGGTATGTTGCAAGAAGTGAAATTTCAAAGATGCATGACAAAAAAAATTAGTATAAAAATATGAGAATTGAAGATATAAATTTCTAAATTTGAAGTCACTAACTTAAGGTTTTATTTCATTAAATGGTACTTTTTTTATATGTATGCAATTTAAATTACCTATATTACATGCATTAGACGCTTTTTAGTTGACTAATATTCGTCTTTTTTAAATATTATTTGATCACATATAAATGACAGTTGAATATTATTATAGGAAACTTAGTGATTGATTATTCTATGAGATTTTTTATTCTACTAAAATACAAAATATATTTTTATAACCATTTTCAAATATTTGACATACAATTTACCATCTATCAAAATTAACAAATTCGTGCGTACCAATATCTATCACCTATTTTAATCTAATTTAAATCAATACAAAATATAAAATTTCTAATTAATCCCATTTAATTAACTCCTTCCATTCTATTTTAATTTTTCAAATAATATAATTTTTGTTGTTAATTTACCTTTCTTGAAAATTTTATATTTCATGATGGATTTTGAAACATTTATAATCATTCACAACATGTTTATTTAATCTAATTACTTTTTTTTTGAAATGTTAATCTAATTACCTATTTATATAAACAAGTAAGAATTTAATATTTGAAGTTTTTTTTTGAAATGAGTTATCGTCTTTGTTACTTGTTTCTCTAATCCAAGGAGAGTTTGGTATTAAACTTCAATATGATAGAAACAGATATAGAATTTTCGAAACAAATTAAAAAGTGGAAGCAATATTTAAAAAAATAAAAGCTTAGCAATGTGCATAAAAAGAAAATGAAATTAAACATGTGCACAAATAATAGTCTAAACAATATTTTTAAGAAACAAAATTCTGGTATAAATGTCCAGCAATAATATGCGCACACAAATTAATTCATCAAGTTCTCATTGAATTAGTATCCTCATAAAAAAAACGTTCTAAAAACTACTAAGTTAAAATATGACTTTAAAATAAAAGCTAGCATAACTGCATAAAAACTCAGCCTAAAAGAAAAAAATATACGCTAATAACAAAACATTCAAACTAAAGTTTCACAAACAATAACTTAAATATAAATGAGTGAAGTTAATTATTAAAATCAGTTGATATAAATCAATTCATATTAATAAATTATTTCAACTAACTAGTTCATAAAACACTAACATTAAATCGTTTGACCTTTCAATTTACTATTTACATTAAAATAAGCTAAAATTACTGAAAAAGCTAATTTGCGAAATAGCCTGACTCTTATTTGCATAAGCATCAATTGTTTTAGACATAAGCACAATTATTTTTTTTGGAGAAGTCACTAGTATACTCCACATATTGCCAACCTAGTGCTTGGTCCACCAATTCAACAAAAGTAAAAAATAAAAAAAATAAAAATAAAAAACTTAACATCATAAATAACTTTTATGAAATCTTTCCCCTTAATGTTTGCTTGCTCCTCAACCACACACAAGTAGAGTATCAATATCAATCCCAATCTAAAATCAAAAAATCTTTCCATCCCTACTTTAGATTGGGACATTAAAAATTAGCTCCAAGTATTGGAAAAAATTGCTAAAAATTAAAGTACTAAACTATATGGATAATGGGTATGATTAAAATTATTAAAAAATTGAAAATTATAATACCTAAAATGAAAATATTACAGTATGCACAAACTAAAATAAAAAGTAGAGAAAATTCTATGAAACTACCTATTCTATACCTGAATTTGCAAAAAACTACCTTATCTAATTTTTTTTGCAAAAAACTACCTTATGTAATACTTTTGTTTGCAAAAGACTACCTTCTAACGGATTTGAGAGTTCGACCGTCAAAACTAACCTTTGACTATCACGTGTGACGCACGTGACCCTTTAATAAGCAAGATTTTCTCCCTCTTAAATCGAAATTACACCAAACTATGAGCCGCCATTGTTGCACATCCACAACAACAAACCAGTATAGTATACTACTATTATTTCTCTGCATAATCTCAACTTCTTTATTGCAAATTGTGGATGCGCAACGACAATCGAGTGATGATGATGATTATGAGTTAAAAGGAAATAAAGTAAGTCCATCAATGGCTTTAATTGTTATTGTTTTAGTTCTAGGTTTTTTCATTACTGGATGCATTGCTATTTACATCCAACAATGTTCCGATAATTCTTCAAATGGTGATCCGGCTGCTTTTGTTAGAAATGAAAATTTGTTAAGAGCTCAAATCCGTGGACTCGATCAATCCGTAATAGAAACATTTCCGACATTTTTATACGCCGATGTGAAGGATTTGAAATTCGGTAAAGAGTCACTGGAGTGCGCTATTTGCCTTAATGAGTTTCAGGAAGATGAAACACTGTGTACCGAGGTCACACTCGACGGGTCATTCACTGAGTCAACCCGGTGAGAATCGTGACCGATTCACATTGAGGTTACCGGATGAAGTTCGAAAACACCTTATAGTGGCTCAACCGAAGCTGAAACGGACAATTAGCTTAGTGGCCTTACCTCGAGTTTCAAGCTCAAAACGCGGCTATCGAAGAAGAAGGGGAATAATTTTGACCGAAGCAGCAGAGGGAGAAAATGGCTGGGAATGTCTGAAATGAAGAAGGAAGGTTTGCTTATTAAAGGGTCACGTGCGTCACACGTGATAGTCAAAGGTTAGTTTTGACGGTCAAACTCTCGAATCCGTTAGAAGGTAGTCTTTTGCAAACAAAAGTATTACATAAGGTAGTTTTTTGCAAAAAAAATTAGATAAGGTAGTTTTTTGCAAATTCAGGTATAGAATAGGTAGTTTTATAGAATTTTCTCTAAAAAGTATTGTAATTTCATAAAGGACGGAACGATTACTATTCAAAAAATTAAAAAAAAAAAAAAAAAAAAAAAAAAACCATTATACATTACATAAAAAAAAGGAAAAAATACAAAATACAAATCTACTCCGTATCCGACGGCAAATGCGAAGAATGAAGAACATCTCCACCGCCATTAATGGCGGAAGAACTCTGACTACCTCCAATGGCGAGATTTTCAAGACCAGGTTTCAATTCCCTATTACAGAATTCTTCATATTCTCCTTTATCCCCACCTTGTTTTTTAACCTCAACAACACACAAAGACGGCGTTAACTCAAAAATCTCTGCCTGAAGCGTTAACGGACCTTTTACACCTTCCGTAGAACCTTCTAGACTCACTCTACAATCCTTCTTCCTGACCGTAAAACTAACCACCTTCGCAATTTCCTCCAGTTTTGAAATTATAGTCGAAACCGGAGCTCCGGATACGTATCTGGATCCACCTTCACCATCATCAAATAACCCAGATAAATCAAACCCTTTTGAAAAAGAAATGATATCAAACGCATTTAAACTCGCCGGACGAGGTAATCCGGGTACGGGTTTTCTCTGTGGTTGAAACCCAGATTCGGAATCGGATTCAGACATGGAATCGAAATCATCGATAATGGAGGAAGAAGAAGAAGTACACAGTTTATTATCTTCAATATAGAATTTAACATTCTGAAACCCTTTTTTGAACCATTTGTTTTCCATAACTTCTGGGATTGTAATCCTTTTTTGTGGGTTTGTATCAAGTAATCTTAAAAGCAATTTAACCAAATCAGGGGAAAACCATCTGGGACAACGAAATTCACCTTTATAAATCTTACGATACATAGACATAATATTGGGATCATGAAATGGTAGATAACCCGCCATTAAAACAAACAAAATAACTCCACAAGACCATAAATCTACCTTTGCAGCATCATACCCTTTTCTAGCAAGAACTTCTGGAGCAACATAAGCAGGGGTCCCACAAAATGTATGAAACAATCCATCCTGTTGAATTTGATCGGAAACAGCACTTAAACCGAAATCAGAAACTTTTAAATCGCCATTTTCATCAAGTAGAAGATTTTCTGGTTTTAAATCACGATGATATACACCTCTAGCATGACAAAATCCAACGGCGGAAATCAATTGTTGGAAATATTTTCTTGCTACATCTTCTTTTAATCGACCTTTTGCAACTTTATTGAAGAGTTCTCCCCCTTTTACATATTCCATAACGAAGAAGATTTTCGATTTTGTCGCCATAACTTCGAATAATTTGACGATGTTAGGGTGGCGAACACGGCGGAGGATTGAAATTTCGCGTTTGATATGTGACATTAAACCCCCTTTCATGATTTTTTCTTTGTCGAGGACTTTGATTGCGACGCTTTCATCGGTTTTGACGTTTTTGGCTAAGTAGACTTTAGCGAAGGTTCCATGGCCTAAAAGTTTGCCCAATTCGTACCGCCCCAGAAGAAGACCTTTTGGGGAAGAAGGTTCTTTCAACTTCTTTGTTGGGGCGGCCGTAGCCATTGATGAAGGATTGAATCTTCTGGGATTATTCAAATGGGTTTTTTTTTGTTTTTTTTTTTGATTGAATTTTGAATTGTAGGAAGAATTGGTTGGCAATGGCAATGGCAATGGAGGAAGGTGATGATTGATTTTGGTTACCGAAAAATAGGAGGATTTTTTATAGTGAAAAATAAAAGAAAAAGAAAGAAGAAAACGGTAACGGTAACGGTAACGGGGAAGGGGGAAGAGTAAGTCGGTGAGGTAAGGGAAGATGATTTAAGAGAAGACAGCTGGGGAGATCGTAGAGCTTGTGACTTTGTGAGTTGTGTTTAGCCTCAAAGTTTTATGATTTGTGTTCATTTGTAATTTGCCTACAATTTTGTACGGCGTATCATCATCAAATAGCTTAATAGCTGTTGACCCAATTCTAATATATTAAAACAAATAAAAAGAATCTTCTCTTTGTATATTTTTTATTTTAGTTTATTCAGCTAAATTTTTGGTATATATTTTTTACTTTTAGTCATGGTTTATTTTAATTTTTATTTATATATTTAATTTTTTTTAATAGATGATCTATTTTATTGATTGTTTTCTAATAGTTTCATTTATAAATATATTGACTCCTAAATATCCGATATGAGAGAGGGAGGTGAGATTATGGTGGTTCGGATTACTAGTTATGCTAGAAGCAAATATATAGTATGTTGGATTTTTTGATAATAATTCAAAGGTTAAATTATTTGTAAGGATTTAGTAAAAGATTGGATTTTATTCAACTTTTCGCTTTATTTTATTTTCTTTGACTCTTATTTTTTACAAGATAGTGAGAGTACTTAGGTTTTGCTCAACGGCTACTCTTTTCTATTGCATCTCATGATTCCAACACGATCCTTTGTCAAATTTTGGTGACTACTACTCTTAATTTCAATTCACATATTGAACTCGGATTTTTTTTTTTACTATTAATTGTTGATTGTTGAATTGTAGTGGGATAAAATGCGTAGGCATAAGATGAATAACACTTTTCATAGACACATTCAGTCACTATCCATCAAATTCATATGGTCATAAATAAACTCATCTTATTTTAGCCGGATTAGACATGTCATATTTGACTAAACCCGAAATGACTCGAAACTCAATCAAAAATTAGTGAATCATAACCCGAAAAATTGTAACTCTAACCAAAAATAATTCTACCTAAAAAATGGGGAAATTTGGTTTATACCCGAACTTGACAATTATAACCCTTTTCAATTCCATGTTAGCAGTTTCACTTTCACGCCATCATTTTTGTCAGAATTTACCTATATTTTTGTCAATTTTCAAAAATAAGAATTTATTATTTCGTTCTTGTGGCGTTAAAATTGATATATTAGTCTTTTTTATAGAACAATACTTTCTACGAAAACAAAATAAGTTATTATATATTTTTTGAAAAAATAAATGATAAGATAAATTCATAAAAGTCATGAACCCGTTAGGCCAACTTAAACCCGACATGAAACTGATCCAATTCCAAACAAACCGATTTGAAATTGACTCGACCAACTCTGTTAACATATTTAGGTGGATGCGATATGGTTACATTTTACCGACACTGCTGCCTTGCCATGTCTTCCCAATGAATGATACTCACTGAGGCAAGATGAGATGATGTTAATCAAAGAAACTGGTCAATAAGGATGCAGGCGGGGCGGGTCTAATAGGAGACCCGCCCCATCGGGGAGGGGATGGGTCCCAGTTTGATGGGACATGGAGCGGTACGGGTATAAAATTCATACCCACCGCGGGGATGGGTTTTAGGTGATACCTGCCCCATCCCCGCCTCGCCCCATACCCGCCACGGCTCAAGATACCCGCCTCAAAATATGTACAAATTTTGGAAAACCGGGTACCCGGTATCCGGTTTATATTTTTTTTAAAAAAAAATTATTTTCAAAACCCTAAATTTGGCCTTTTGGAGCCTAATTGGAGATTTGATAAGGATTATGAAAATCATAAGATGCATAATCTAAACAAACAGTAAAGAATTAGAAATGGGTGGATCCTGGAAGATAGATAGCTAATCAATTTTTTTCATGAAGTATGCTTCATCCAGTATCAAATTTTAAATTTTGTTTTTGTTTTTTTTCATGTTTACTTTTTGTTTTACTTATTTATTAACTAGTGTTTTATTTTTTTGTTTAATGATAATTTAATTTAATTTAGTTTTAGTATGTTTTAATATTGTTTTAATTAGTGTATTTTTTTATTTTATTGGTTATTTTATATTTAATTGTTATCTTAGTTTGGATGATTTTATATTTACTTTGGATGATTTCGAGTTGATGTTGAAATACTTTTGTTTTAGACATGTATATTTGTTTTGGTTATGCGTTTGTTTGAGACAAGGATTGAATATAAATATATGGCACAGATGGATATTAAGCGGGGATTTGACGGGTGGTGGGGCGGGAAAAATGGGTATTACACGGGGATGGATATCCAGATGGGTGGTGGGGCGGGGATGATTTTAGATACAAATCCATCGAGGCGGGGACGGGAAAAAAAATTATACCCGCCACGGGGATGGAGATGGGGATGGAGATTGCATTAACAGATGGGGATGGGGATGGTAATTCCAATACCCGCCCCGCCCCTTGCATCCCTACTGGTCAAGAAACACCTGATAATTGATCGGTCACCGCCGAATTCAATTGCCCCTTAATTAATCAATTAATTTTTTAATGAATTGATTAATCAATTAATTACTAATTCTTGTACAGCTTTAGGAGTAATAAAATAGGTTTACGTTTCGTAAAGTAGTTGACCTGCTAATAAAGTAATCACAAATAAAGTTAAACGACTAGATTTCGGGACTTACTTTCGTTAGTCTAACTCAGCCGAGTAGCCGACCTTTTACGCCAGCTTTACACTCCATTCTATCACTATTCATCCAATAATATCGTCGATATACATTAAATTTGTATAGATAAAATTAAAATTATAGGAAAATAATACAAATTCCTTGATTAACAATATAGAAGGCGGTGCAAATATTTTTCAAAATAAAAATAATACAAATTAAAATGAGCATACTAATATAGAAATCGTAACTCTAAAAAATGTTACACACTCACAATCATTTATGCAACAAATATTACTCAATAATATCATCAATATACATTAACTTTTGTGTAGATAAAATTAAAAATATAAGAAAATAATACAAATTCCTTGGTTAAGAACATAAAAGGCAGTGCAAATATTATTCAAAATAAAAATAATACAATTTAAAATAAGCAAACCAATATAAAAATCGTAATTCCAAAAAATGTTATATACTCTTACAATCATTTTATGCAACAAAAATCACTCAATTTGAAATGGAAGGAACGTAAAAATGGTGGCATGCCCCATGAACAATATAGAACCATAACCGCCATGGCTGGGGATGGCGTAGAATGATAATTAAGATGATCTCGAAATTCAGTAGTCTATAGTTAGGTTCGAATTGCAACAATGCAAAAGAACAAAACACACAACTACGCTAGTAGCTAGACATGCCAATACCTGGTTGTGTTTCCATTACAAGGATTGTTAGATAGAGCATATAGCAATATAACATGTCGGACATGATGAAAATTCGCTTCTGCTTGTTTGCGCATAACCATATATTATATCAGCCTGCTCAAAAACATCCATTCGTAATAATCATCAAACCATATGATCTGTAATCGTGCGAATTTTCAAGTGTTCTGAAGTAGTTTTTGCAAAATGGAATAATGTTACAAGCCAAAATTGTGAAAAGCAGGATAAACTAGGATAATGTTTTAGGTAGACTCTTCTGCTTTTTGTTTTTTCAAGCCCCTGTTCATCTTGGCTTCTCGGCGTTCCCTCTTTACTCCTTTGGCTTTGTTTGGTAGTGCCATGTCTCCAAGCTAAAGACCAAATAGTAGATGCTAAGTCATGGTATATTGTTCACATTTTGCTTGAAATTGCAAATACACAAATAGCAAAAAAAAATTGACAAATTCATCGACATTTACGTTGAGACATGATTAATAACAGGAGTTGTTATGCTGTAAATTGCTAAACTTTTCCCAACAAATCAAACGTAAAAGTAGATGAAAGAAGCAAACAACGACAAAGCACTGAAGAAGTAAACTAACTGGGAACTAAAAGGGAAAGAATCAAGCTAACCTTCTGATCTGGAATATAAATCTTTCCTGTCTTGCCCAGCAGAGGATCTCCCTTGACATTTTTCACCTGCATTAATAAAATACAATTTTAAAAGATGGCCAAAGCACAAAATTTAACTTTGGTGTATATTGAATCTTCTTTTATCGACACTTTTTCGCCATCATTTTACTAAAGTAGACAGTAGATAAGGAGTTGCAGGTTATCCTAAGCTGCTAAGCAGAATTAAGATGCAGCAAGTATTGTGATTTGAGAACGAACCTTCTTTTTTGTGCTGTCTGGAGCAGTCTTCAGAGCTTCTCTCCTCAAACCTTCATTAGGAAGACGGTGTCTCCTCACTACCAAATCCATGGAAGGTCCAACTTCAACCAATTCAATTTTTGGAACAATAGTTCCCGACTTCTTAAGCCTTAATGCACAGTGACTGAGGTATACCCTATTTGCAGAAACAGCAGTGCATACATAAATACGGTCGACTCCAGCAAGATTTAAATTATCAATTACCTGCAATAAACAAGTTCAACAAATATTAAGCAATCTTGTATGAAAGTAAAAAACAAATTTATATAATAAAGGATAGTCTCTTAAAGAGCATACCTCTCCTCTCAATAAATCCAAGAGAACTTCCTTTAAATGCTTGAGCTCATCAACACTCTCAAAACCTTCACCGACAAAAGCTATTAAAGGTTTGGAACCCATTTTTGGGGCAATCTTTTTATCATATGAGAAAGACTGAAGTGACCTAAAATTCTCAACACCAAGCTCTACCAAATCATAAACATGGTGATCATAGAAACGCCCAATAACTAGATTATCAGGCCGCTTTTTTGAGTGAGAACCGAACTGCAAAAGAAAACCAAAATAAATTAATGACCTAGCAGGTTGATGTACAATGTAATGCATATCTACAAGCCTATAGCAACCTCAACAGCTCCGTGTGATTCATTTGACCAGGAAGTTAATAGTAAATTCCCACCCAACATCTCATTATTCAAAATATTCAGAGTAGGTATAATTTATATGATCTTTAAATTGTTATTAGCTACAAAATATTCAGATCAGTCATAACTTATTTCTTTTACAGTTCATTTGGATAACAGAAAATTGAGACACAGGGAGGGGAGGGAAAGGGAAAGGAAAAATTACTCGCATTGTCGAATGAGAAAGGTGCTCCAACTTTCCCCATCCTATCTTCCCCTACTCTTGTTCCCCATCCTCTCCCTTCAATATTACTATACAAAGTACTGTGAAAATATCATATGAAGATGGTACTCAAAGAACTATACAAGTTCAAGAATTGATAAAATGTATAGCCCTCCGCTCACTGGCATGCTGCATGCACTCTAATCTTCTCCCTATTGCAAAATTTAACATGATATTCATATCAACATTCTCCTTTTAACATCATAATAACAAGCATATTTCTGATTCTGACTCACAGTTATCAGTTATGTATATTGTGTATCATACTATCATCAGCTAGGCATCCCTTGCACTGCCTAAGCTAGGATCTGGCATTGCTAGATTGTAAGATTTTCTCAACAATAAGACTATTTTGCTCTTGTCCCTTGGTCAATGAGAGATAATGTAATCAAACTTCAAGAAAATTTACAAAATTTCCCATCAAAAGTATTAGCTTGGCACAGTATAAGGGATCAATCAGGCACAATAAAGTAAAGAAGGAATACAAGCTTTCAATATCTATATAAATTACTTGTTATTTGTTTATTCATGTAGTGTCCACAAAGTGAGGAGAGAGAGAGAAGTAAAGTTCAGACATTATAGGGCGTAACATATGACATTACGAGAAGATTATACAACAATGACTCAATATTTGTTTTGGGGACAAGGTGGATGACTTCTAAATGACAAGTTATAATTTTGAAGCAAAAAAAGGTGCACGACTTCTTTGGTATATACAATGTTGTAACGATGTACGTAACTCCAAAGACCGAGTTGAGCATACAACCCAAAGTAAGGATCATGAACACTATAATAGCAATTATAAATTCTTCATGAGACTCAATTTGTCTAATTCAGCTAGCCCTTTGGCAAGTACCACTGTCCACATCCCTATCTATTCCTAATGAAGTTTCACTATAAAATTGGTAGACCCTACTGGCCCACTCACACCCTAGTCCCTACACATGAGTAGGGATGGTCATGAGTCACGTTTGAGCCTGATGAAACTAGAGCCAAACCGATTTATTTTTTATGGATCCAAACACAACAAGATCCCGAACACCTAAGGGTCTGAAATTTTTGGACCCATATCCAAACTCATCAGGACTAATGGGTCTAGAGTCCAAAATGCGTCTCCTTACTTAACGTTTTGTGAATCTTGTAAGTGGCTTTTTTGAATTCAAACTCTATGAACAACAAGCTTCTATCTTCATCTCTATAAACAATTTCATACCAAGATACTAATGAAATGAATTCTAAACTCGGAATCCAAAAAAATTAAAAACATAGAACAAAAAAAAAATAAAAATCAAAAAAAAAAAAGAAAGAAAACAGATAAAGATAACAAAAAAAATAAAATCCAAAAGCCAAAAAAGATAGAAAAACAAACTAAGTTCAGCTTCAACATCATCTTTAACCTCTTCAACAACAACTCCATTATTTCAACATCAAGAAATCTATATCCATTAAAACAAATTCATACTACGAAGCTAATTAAATTAATCCTCAAGAAACAACATGGTATCAACAATTCTATGGACATCACAACATTGTCTATCATCATCTACACCATCTTCGAAAACAATAAAAAATCTAAACCCACAAAAAACGAATGATAAAATAAGAAAGAAAGGGGTGAAATTAATAAATATCAAATTAACAATAATGAAAATAGATGATTAGGTCCAGAGGTGGGGTCAGGGTCCAAGTCTAGGTCTGTTTGGGGGGGCTAAAGGTCGACCAGACCCGCTTTCATTTGAGACCCAGACAATACCTAAGCTTGAGCAAAGCACTATTGGACATGAAGCAACACAGTGGCAGAATACGCAGCCTAAATTGAGCAATGTTCCACAATTTATTCCAAAGTATTGTGCTTCCATTTATTTGAAACGGGTGTTTTAAGGTTCAAAAAGTTAGTTCATGTACTAGGCGTTCATAAGTTAAAGTCCAACACCCACCCCCCCCCAAAAAAAAGGCTTTCGAAGAAAAAATTGCTCAAGTTACCATGATTTAAACAAAGACAACATAAGTGTTTGAATAGAAAGAGATATCAATAGTCCATGTGTAATACCCCAGATTTAGCTTGAAAAGGGATTGATAGACTACTCATATCAACAAGGTGCATCTTCTTTACATGGAAGCTCATTTGCTAAGAACTCCACAGTTAAGCGTGCTTGTTGTGGAGCAATCTTAGGATGGGTGACCTCCTGGGAAGTTTTCTCAGGTGTGCACGAGTGAGGCCAAAGTGCGCTGGAAAGACTTGCGTTGGTTTGTGAGGCCAGTCTACAGTCTCCATGAGTAGTCATCGGCGGTCCGAGGGGTCGGGGTGTTACAGTATGCGACAAACAACCGCTGTTACAACATATTTGACAAAATAAGCACGTTGCCTCCACCTTCATCGTACAACATTCCATTACCCCAATGTCACTAAATAGCTTCCACTAAAAGTGGGGTTTAGGAGGATCAGATTTACACAACATTACACTTATTAGTGATAACACTAACAAAATGATGTTTCCAATTGACCTTTGGTAGCTTAGAAGGCAACAAATACAAAATAAGCATCAGCCGGCATCAGCAATGAAAGCCTACCCTAATGTAAATGAGTATGTTTCTAATTCATAAAGGGAAAATATAGGAAAGGAATGTGTTTGGCAAAAGCAACCCACTACCAAAGTAAAACTAGATTCACCTCGTAGAATTTATGTCACCAAACACACAAACACTCTCACTATGCAAGAGGCATTTACGCATTCATAATAAATATACATTAAAATTACTTAAGGACAAGTTTTTAGGCTTAATGATCTAGTTACAGACTATTCCAATCTATCATGTTCAATGTCTTCAATAAGAATTGCTCGTTGAGCCTTATCCATCTTTTTGAACAACATCACAAAATTTAAAGCCATACTAGTGAAGTAAAAAGTTACTTCAAAAGTAAAAATACAAAAAAAAAAAAGGAAGATTATTTTTAATTTCTAATATAAACATTCACAATGCTATCATCATAGCAAGAACGCTTCATCTATTTCACCAACACTTGCAAAAACATTTTTATATCCTCTAATATTGAATACATTACATACTAGTTGATACCATCGTGTATACCTCTACCATCTATCCTAGAACGGCACAAATCATGAAAAAACTTCCTAAAGTTAGGTAGTCTTCAAACAATATTACCTCAATCATGGAATAAAAATTCACCTATTACATTAAATAACTTGTAAGAAAGTTGACGCGACATTAAATCCCGATATACAACAATGTATGATTTTTCACGGTCTAAATTCCGCATTGACCGTTTCTAATGTGTAGCGCTTGATATCTCACCGTTACAACATTATTTGTCAAGAGATTATAACAAAATTTCTTCAAACACCTCCCTAAATTGTAGAAAACGTTTTTCCAACATCTCTCTATTATAAGTTCATTAATATCCACTAACTTTTTATCACATATTACTTATCTTATAGTCACTCGTGATTTTAAACGTTAAACAAAAAAATTTACCAAGTTAGTTAACAATCCACCAAAAGTACCTTATGCAATTTTTTTCCAAAATATCACAGTTGGCAGCAATTCACGTTATTATTCTATTATAACCGTATTCTACGAACTTGTAATCGTTTTTGCAAACAACCTGAAGGTGTTAAAACGTTTGGTCTGTAGAACTCTCACATTAAGTGTACAAACGTTACAAGTATCAAACAAGCATATGTTAATAGTAATTGAGATGAACAACTCTCATGGATAAAGTTATCCTAAATAAAGCTTTAAACTTCCATCAAAATCTTCCTAACCAATCCTACAACCCCTGTAAAGTGGCTATTACCTTCAACACAAAAATCTACCAATTACTCACCTTGAAAAAACAATATTTATTTAATTTCATCCCATTATCAAACGCAGGAACCTAACTAAAGCATAGTAGACTCGCGTTTGGTAAAACAAAAGCACCAAAATATGCTATCTATTAAATCCCATTTGACTTGGAGGTGCAACATTTTTCCCCTATTAAGTTTGAAGGTAAAGCCGAGGTTAAGCCATGCCATAATGGCATTTAGATGCATGACGTACAAAATTCAAAAAAATAAGAAATAGAAGAGGGCACACCGATTACTGTCTAATGAAATAATCTTCCATAGTCGAAGGCAGTGCAGCTCCTGGAGCACTATTGCGTAAATACCAAGGCGTAAATACCAAGGAATGTTTGTCCTTTCACATGATATGTCTTCAAGGAATGTTCAAGATGACATCAACACCAACAAAAACATATTTATTCTTTAATTCTACTACCACTCATTATATCACATAATGTTGTAAATTAATTATCAGGGGTAAAGAAAAATGATTAAAAAAACACTTGTTATCCAACACTAGAAGCATAATCTTGCACGTCCAGTACGAGGAAATTCGAAAAATATTTGACTCATAAATTTCACTACCACCCCTTCAATTGATTTCTCTACAACAATCAAGCTAAAATAACAATTTTGAAATTATAACAATAACTAGTACTCACCACAAAGAGGGAACAATCGGTTTTTTGAGAAAAGAATTCGAGATTTGTTTCACCCCCAGCTTCAAACGGCCTAATATTATCATTCTTCCTAGTATATTTCACTGAATTTTCTTTCTTAAGATGATAAATTTCAGTTAAAACCGAGTTAAGTACATTACTCGTCTTTGTACCGTGAAGAATCAAAGTCTTCTTATTTCCTTCCACCTATCACAACAAAGTCAAATTTCAAAAATCGCCAAACGTAAACGAAAGCAAAAAGTAAATAATGCAAAGAAGAAGAAGAAGAAGAAGAAGACTTACAAGTTTAGGGGCTCGTTTCTCAAGCTCCCGTTTACCTCTATGTGTTTTCGGTGTTCTAATCTTCAACATTATTATTACAACTGCACAAAATCCATACAAACAAACATAAAAACCCTAATTCGTAATTAATTAAATTGCTTGTACCAAAAATATCTAGATTTAATCTTAACCTGATAATAGACGTTTTTAATTAAATGCTTGAATGTAAAAGAAGGATTGAATTAATAAAAAAGGCGGATCTCTGAAAACTTTCCGAAAGTGAACAGGCTATTGAGACAGGCTTACCAGGTATAACCGAATAAGTTCACACGAGGAAATTCCAGCGGCAGTTGAAAAGGTTTTTGCTTGTTCGAATCTGTCAATGGCGGAGAGAGAGGCGCATGAGGGTTTTAGAGATTGCTTAGAAGGGAAGGGGAGGGTTTTATTTCGGCTTTCCAAGTAAGGGAGTGCCCTATTTTCTTTTACGTGTAGGTTTACAAGTATGATTTTATTTGAAAATTTAAATTTATTGTTTGATAAATCAATAATTTTTAAATTTGGATTTGAATCAAATTTTACCATTGTTTTTAAAGTAATTAAAGTTGAGAGTTTGAGAATGACCACCCAAATTTTGTCATTCTCAAATTCTTCATTTGTGATTTCATAATTGAAATTCAAATATTTATTCCCAAACACTACATTAGCTTTTTCCAAGTTTTTGTTTAGGTCATACGTTCATCTACAAGTACAACATTAACATTGAGTCATCGATGGCAATACTATCAGATTACACGCACTTTTAATTTTGCTTTAAACAAAATTTAGACTTTTTTTAATTTTTTTCGAGTTCGACTCTGACTCCGTCTTACAGTTTGCCCTAATGAATGTCAATTGTGATCATAAACTCATGTTTGCCATTCCACATGTCATAAGATTCGTATTTATTTATTGATACAAAGCTTACATTATAAATTAGTGTATTTCTTGAGAATTTTCTTCTTTGTTCACTACTAAAGTATGGCAATATAAATCATGTGCAAATCTCTTTTTCTAGCCTTATAGTACTCTTTTATTTTCTCATAAGCTTTCATGGTGGACCTTTCTAGCATTAATCCGAATTGACTCTTTAATATTGAGGTACATCTCTTCATACGTATCTTCATCACTATTTCCCATAAACTCATAGTATGGCTCATGAGTTTTATTTTTCGGTAGTTGAAGCAATCTCGGACATATTTTTTGTTCTTGTCAATGCGCACTACAAGTACCCAAATCTTCTTGAATAGAATAGTTAGCCAAGTTACTCCAATCATCCCTAGACATCCCCATACATTAATAGGTATACTATATGACACAACCACTTTCTTTAACTTCATTTTCTTTCTCAACGGCCTATCGACTATTGATTTTTTTTTTCTTTGCATAAATTTTCTTTTTCATCTAAAGGAGTGGTTGTTGCATCCATATAATATTTTTTTATTCTCTATTATAAAACTCATTAAAATACTCCTTCTATTAATCCTTAATATTTTTCTCTTTAAAACTATAATGTTCTTATTCTTATCATTAATACTTTACTATACCATTTGCCAAATTAATATACACAATAAAATCAACTCGAATGTGTAGATTTAAAACAAACTGCACCCAAGCTATACAAGCCCAATATGTAGATTCAAAAATAGCATGTTATTTGACTTTCTTGTATCCATTGGTTTATGCGATTAAAGTTCCTAATTGTGAAGGAACTCTAATTTCTATAAGAAAACATTATTGTAAATAATAAAAATTTTCTTTCATTTCTTTATAGTAATATTATCTTTTAATTAATCATAAATAATACCAATTTAGGAGCATTTTCTTAGACTAATACTAACTTTTGTTTAACAATTATTATACCTTAGTTTTTTGTCACATAACCTTCTATTAGCAAAAACTTAATACTCCCTCCAATTCAATTTATTTATCTCTTTTGGTTTAGGCACAAATATTTAGAAAACGAGAGGGACCACCTAATATAGTAGACTCATGTGCAATAGTAGGCATTTTTAATATTAAGAAAATGAGAAGACCACCTAAAATAGTAGACTCATGCGCAATATTAGCTATTTTTAATATTATGAAAATGAAGGGACCACCTAGAAATATATGTCTTGAAATGAAAATGGAACATTAGGTGAACTGTTCAAATAAGGAAAGGGGACAACTAAAAATAATTTGAGGGAGTATTATTCTTGAAAAACACATCCTTAAGTTAATATTATTAATGGTTAATAAAAAGTTGATATTATTATAGAAAAAATCAGTAAAATTTTATATTATTCACGGTAATTTTTCATATTTATTAATTACGTTTACATACTTACATAGCTATACAAGCCAAACCTAAAAAGCCCAAATCTAAAGCCCAAACTCTTTTTATGAAGTGAAAAGCCCAAACTTAAAAGCTAAAATAATGTGAACTTCCACAATCCACCAAACAACATGCTAGTAAAACTGAAACTCAACAAAACCACTTTCTAATATCCATACATAGAAAAGCACAAATTCTTGTGAGCTCTTGTGAGCCCATAATTGGGCCAGTTTATTTATACTCCTTTCAAAATATAGTACGCAGTTATTGAAAATGATATAAATATACATTTAAGATATTAAAAGTAGATATTAGAAATATGATAACTAAACATTAAGGATATGATAAGTAAACATTAAGGATAATATAAGTAGACATTAAAAAATACGGTAAATAGACATTAATCTTTAATTGATCTCTCAAGAGACTAGCTATAAAAAGGACAACCTTAAGCGCATCTGCAATGGGGTTACACATTTTGAAATGGGTAACCAAATAAGTATACTCATGGATTGCCAATACCCTACTCAAATATTGGTATACATATAAAATGGATATTCTGAAAAAGTGGAAAAAAAATACAATAGCAGCTAGCAGGTATACGTTGGGCATGGATTGTGTACATGCTTCATGCCACATGTCAGCATGATAGAGTTAAAGCATCTATAAGGTCAATTATTATTAAAATTACTGCTTTTTTGCCAATTTTGATAAAAAAATGTAAATTAAAAAAAAATTCACCAACAGTCATATTTTTTTACACTCTATAAATTGACACCAAATTTGCTATATTTTCATCAAATCTAAAAACCTCCAAGTTTAATTCTTTCCAATTTTCTCTATTTTTTTAAGGTATGAATAATAATTATTCTTATTATGGAAATAGCCAACAACAACCAAATAACAATAAAAATCCAAATTTTTATCCTAGTCAAAATAACCTACAAAATCCAAACAACCCACAAAATCCTAATAATTTTCAAAATTTTAACTCTATTACTTCACAATTTGATCCAATAAATACTCTCGAATTTCATTACATGATGCGTTTATATTTTTCACAAAATCCAAATAAGGGTGGACCAAATTAAATAGTATTTGGGAAGCATTTGGATAATCCACTACTACAAAAAAGTTACTAAAATATGAGAATGTAATTGAAAAAAATTAATTAAAAATAATGTGTCAAAAAAAATTAAAAAAAAAAAAGAAATACAAAAAAGTATATTGATATACCATCGATTGCTCGTGCTCTATTAAGTACCTAACACACTACTGACTACAGTAGTGCCTCTATCTCTACTAACTCCATTTTCCAACCAAAAGGAGAGACACTTCTCCTATTCCATTCCCATTTCAACCCATTCCCTCTCTCCCTTTCCATTTCCCAAACACTTCTTAAACCCAAACCCAAAACCAAAACCAAAACCAAATCCAAATCCAAATTCATCTTCAATCATGGAATGGCACTTTCCATTCCCTTTCCCATTCCATAAACTCCTCATTCTCTTCTATCTCTTCATCTTAGTAGACTCAACATGCACAAACACCAACACTACTCATGACTTTCACTTAGTCCTCAAAGCCTTCAATTCTGTCTCTGGATTCAATAAATCTCATCTTTTCCCTCACAAAAATTGCTCTATTACTCAACTAGACCTCTCATTTCATAACCTTAGTGGGACAATTTCATGGAACTTCTTAAGAAACCTTTCCCAATTACAATCTTTAGATCTTTCCCATAACTACCTTAAAGGGTCTATCCCAAATTGGTTATGGTCCCTTAATTCTTTGCATAAAGTCAATCTTTCTACCAACCAGTTTGGGGGTAGTATTGGGATTTCACATTTTTCACTTAATTCAACTTTTGAAGTTCAAAGTATCAATATTTCCCATAATAGGTTGACCAAATTAGTCAATTTTTCTGGCTTTTCTAATTTGACTTTCCTTGATGTTTCACACAATAATTTGAGGGTTTTACCATCTGGGTTTCTTCATAATGTGACCAAATTGGAGTATTTAGATGTTTCAAGCTGTAATCTTTCTGGTAGTCTAAAACCCATTAAAAGCTTGAAGAATTTGAGATATTTAGATGTTTCAAATAATGATTTAGTGGGTAATTTCCCTTTAGATTTCCCATCATTGGAAAATCTCAAATTTCTAAACATTTCATTGAATAAATTCAGTGGAAGTTTCTCCAAGGAGAATAAATATTACTATAAATTTGGTAAATCTGCTTTTTTTAAAGCTGGAAATTTCAATTTTTCAAATGTTTTGGTTACAAATTCAAAGATCCCACATCATAAACCTCTTACAAATGAAAAACCCACAAAAGAGAAGCAAAAAAACAGAGTACCCCCACATTCAAGAAAAATGGGGTTAGAATTCATCATGGGTGTGTCGTTTGGTTCATTTGGAATTGTCGTTTTACTCTCTGTTTGCCTGTACCTCATCCACAGGAGAAGAAAGATAGGGAGGAACAAGAAAAAATGGGTGATTTCAAAACCAATACAAACTCCTTACAAGATGGACAAATCAGGGCCGTTTAATTTTGAAACAGAATCAGGATCATCTTGGATGGTGGAGATCAAAGAACCATCATCTGCTCCTGTTGTGATGTTTGAGAAACCATTGATGAGCTTAAGTTTCAAGGACTTGATTGCAGCCACGTGTCACTTTGGGAGGGAATCACAGCTGGCAGAAGGAAGGTGTGGACCCCTTTATAGGGCAGTACTTCCAGGTGAGATCCACGTGGCAATCAAGGTATTGGAAAATGCAAGAGGAGTTGACCATGAAGAAGCTATTGCAATGTTTGAAGATTTGTCAAAACTTAAGCACCCTAACTTGTTGCCTATTTCTGGATACTGTATTGCAGGTTAGTAAATTTCTTTACATTTATTACTAGCAATTTGTGATTTAAAGTAATTATTTTATTTTTCATCTTCCCTTCTATCAATATTTAATTTTCACCTACACCATTGCCTGTGGATTGAGGCATTATAATTATAATTTTAATTATAATTTTTATAGACGACACTTATCTAAATGCATGCTTCCTCCACTCCTTTCATTTAACGTTTTCCCGTTTTATTTTACATTATTTATCACTTTTTAATCTTATCCATATATTTTAATTGTTTTTTAATTTTATATCAACGCAGTTTTATTCTATTTTTTTTTGTTTATCACAAATATTCAATTTTTTAAAAACACTTTACTTTCTCTTTGATTTTTAAAATAAAGAAATCACATAAGAGTATTTACTAAAAATAAATTCACTTATTATTTATTTCCAGTAAGCATCACAGTAAATGGGTTTATTTAGAATTAAATAATATTTGAGTTTATTTTCAGTACGTAAAGAATAATTTTATTTTTGTCAAATCAAATAAAAATTAATTTTGATGTACTATTATATAGAGAAGCTACAATCAATCCTTTAAGATTTTGATTAAGATAATAAGTTGAGACTTTATGATTTTTTTTATATGAATTTATGGTGTAAAATCCAATATTTAGATATTGATTTTGTATATGTTGTTGCCACAAAAGCTTAGAAGGGTACGTTGACATTAAATAGGGTCACGGAGAGTCTGAAAATAATTTGTCACACAGTGAAGAGATTAATTGCATGGATTCAAAAAATCAGGTTACGTAAGGATAGTGAATACATGCAGGTCATCATTACACTTTGGAATTCGTGTCTTTTTTTGAATTTTCGGATTTTTGTCTTAGGTGTCTCTTTTCATCCTTTTTTTTTTTTTATAAATAATTTCTGTTCTACATGACAAAACTTTTGGATGAGTTTTTAAAAAATTATTTTGGATGAGTTTTTAAGGGGAATGGAGGGTAAAATGTGTTAAAGTGGTATGTTAATTAAATTTTTATTTTCATCGCATACAAAAAAATTAAATTTTTTTTAACTTTAGAAACACAATTCAAAAAAAATAAAAAGTCTTGATATTTCTCGATTTAATTAACCTATTTTTGATTGACTTTTATTGGTCATGGAACCTTTAAAAATTTATTTGTTAAATGACTTTAAAACAAAAATGAAAAACTAACTTAAATTTTTTTTATTAATTTTTAGCTTGTTGCGGTTTATTTTTACTTTTATTTTAATAGACGTTCAACGACAAATGACTAATTTACAACCTAAGATACAATAACAATTACTTTCAATTGGTTAAATAAGTCAATCGTATAAGTCAACAATAATGAAAATTAAGGTTGTTTGTTGTAAAATTTTCTTTATTAATATGCTCGAATATAATTTTTAAAAGCATCAAATCTTATTCAAAGTACAAGAAGTTTTATTGAATGTCTTTATCTTCATACAAAATCATACCAAAACTATTAGTAACAAATATATAATTTAAATTAATTTTTTCAGTAATAACTTATTTTTATATAGAACCTAAGGCGAGCGTCACTTTCATATGATTTGCCTTATTATCCTTTCGCACCGGTAAAATCTACAATTTATTTCTCAATTATTAAAAATTAAAACTACTTCTCCCGTTTCATTATACTTGTTATATTTAAATTTTTACAGTTTTTTCTACACATCTAAAAATTACAAAAATAAAAATTATGAAAATATACGATAAGATTCACACAAAATCTCACTTGACTATATTTTTACTTGTACATTAATTGCAATATATATAATAAGCTTAAATGATAAATATTATGCATAACCGAAAGGTAGCAAGTATTTGAGAAGGAAAAAATATATTTATTGATCTACTAAAAAAACATGATCTCAGTACATGATACATACCTCCTAAAATACTCTCTTTTTTAGTTTTCATAGTTATTTGTGTAAACCCATAAGGAGCAATATGAGGGGCAAAGGATTGCTATAATTTACAATAGTTAGTTAAATGGAACAATGTGTTGTTTAGTTAATTTTACTATCTGTCAAATATGTGGCTCTAAAATAGTAGTGAGTGGAGGGAATTTGATGTTAACATTGACTTATTGTCTCATTGACAATCTTAAAAGAATAGTCTATAGGCTACAACATGTCACATATAATATTAATAGTATAACTTTTTTATTTTTTATTTTTGGATTCATTAAGGACTTTGGTCGGAAAAAAAAAATAATATTTATTCTGACTAAAATAAGAGTAGATGCGGTTTTAGGTCCATTTAATTTGTACCCGATCGCTTAGGGCCCCTAGAAAATAAAAGTTTCATATATTAACAAATTTCGTATAGTTAATCAGTCAAGCGTAACTCAGTTGGTTATGTGTCTTTCTATGATCTTGTTGGTTAGGGGTTGAATACCTAAAAAAGTTAAAAATTTTTACGAAAATTTTGTGTTTATTTTACCATTAATAGTCTTTGCTCAGCCCAGAGAAGACATAATTCTCTTAATAGTATAATAAAAGGACCTTAATTTGTTGTTCCTCCTTTAATTTGAATAGACCACTCCTTATATGGGTCATGTTCAGTAAATACTTGTAGTTGGGAATCTACAATATTAAGGAATATTATGGAGGCCCAATGAGAAGATTAAGCTGATAATCTTCACTAATCCCTTTGCAATGCGCATATTGTGGGATGGGGATCCTTGCTATTATTTATAATTATCTTCGGAATATTTTCATTCTTTAACCTAATATTATAAGACTATATGACAAAAAAATGACTATATGACATTTTTTGCTCTAAATTTAAAAAATTGTTTACAAGTAAGATGATTTGAAAAGTTATATAATATACCTCGTGTGTTTTGCTTTTGAAAAATTGTACTTTTATCAAAGAAAATAAAGAGATTGCGGTTAGTGAAAAAAGTCTCGATTCCAAATAATAAAGACTCAAAACCCATCTTAGGCAATACAAATAATAAGACAACACAACTATATATCAAGACTATAAGTTATGGTTTTTCCTTTAAAATTGGTCCTTACTTCTTATTAAGCTTAAACCAAATTTTAATTATTATTGTGACCTAATAACTTTTAGTGAGGGCCTTTTGCCTTGGTATAATGGCCTTCTTCTTTGAATTTGGTTCTCATTTAACTTAAACCCAATTTGGTTCTCATTTGATTAACAACAATATTAATAGGTTTTAAACAAATGATTAGGGTCATGACCTAGGCAGTTTCGAGCTTAACTCCACTCTGACTAGGTCATCTATCTGACGGGCGTTCTCCTTGAGCTTAAACCAAATTTGGTTCTCCTTTGATTAAAAACAATATAAATAAGTTTCAAATAAATAATCAGTGTCATGACCTGGCAATTTCGAGCTTGGATTGACGGGTCAAATAAGATTTTTCCCTATTTAAGTTCCACTATTAGCTAGGTTTTTGTAGAAATCACAAATAAATTTAATGGTTATTGAAGAAGTTTTGTCTATAATAGAAGTAATTAGTCCATTTATCTTGCATGAAGTGGTCTTTAATATTACTAGTACCTAAAACAGTTGGGAAGGCAAACCACGGACCACTCCATGAAATTTGTATTAATGTTAAAAATGACCATCTATATATGTTGGTTGAAGTTTAAATGATTTGGACGACATTACATTTAATTTTTTTCCCTTCAATAGTGTGCCCTATTCTATGTACTTAAATTTGATATCAATGTGGTGTTCCTTCTATTTTAAGCACATTATTGTTACTTCTCATCAATGCATCTATATTCATCTTCCAACTAATATTAAATGGCCGTTTGTATATTTTTTAGGCTCTAGAGTAAAAGATAAAAAAAACCTCTAAAAACTTAAGGTGTAATAAATAAAACTTATAATACTCCTTTTTATTTTATATTCTTAATATTTTAAATGTTTTATAAAATGCCCTAATAGCTTATATAGTTATATGTTACTTAGCAAAAAATGTTAATTATATCAAAATTTAATTCAAGTTAATATCAACCTTATACGTGAAAGTATATTTTTTGGGCCCCAATAAGTTTGGGGTGACGGAGATGGTCTGCTTTGTCTTTGTTAATCGATGACCATGCTAATATAAAGGTATTTGACAGGTAAAGAGAAGCTTGTATTATATGAATTCATGTCCAATGGTGATTTGCATTCTTGGTTACATGAACTCCCTCCGGGTAGACCTAATATCGACGATTGGAGTACCGACACATGGGAGTACCAAACTGACGTTGAGGCCGATCATAGTATTAGTAACATTACATCGCCTGAGAAAATAAATTGGCTCATGCGCCATAGAATTGCCCTTGGCGTGGCTCGTGGGCTTGCATATCTTCACCATGCACGGTCCAAACCGGTGGTCCATGGACACCTTGTTCCCTCGAATATTCTCCTAGCCGATGACCTTGAGCCACGTGTGGCGGATTTTTGTATGGGTTTTAGTGAAAATGTGGGGTCTACTCAAGATGATGTATATGGCTTTGGGTTAGTGGTCATTGAGTTGATGACCGGTCAGACAGGTAATTCTGATTTAGTAAATAAAGTGAGAAGATCGATAAGAGATGGTAACGGAGCTAATATGTTAGACCAAAGACTTAAACTCGAAGATGACTTGGTGAACAAAGCGGTTGAGTGCCTTCGAGTTGGGTATTTGTGTACCGCTGAGAACAGTAGTAAAAGGCCTACAATGAAACAAGTTGTGGGTTTACTCAAGGATATACACCCAAGCTAATTCAATAGCACTTAAGACCTATTGGATTGTACTTCTTTAATTTAAGGTCCCTAAAGAGATTTGCTTCACTCTTTTACCCCACATATTTCATAAAACAAGGCTTACTTACTTGAGGTTACTTTTGCACGGGCTCCAATACATCGCATGCTAAATGAATTTATTTTTGTTAGTGACGATTTCTGAATTGAATTGTTTTGGTTTACGTAGCTGATCTCATATTGTTTTGAACATGAGATTAAGGCTTTGATATTACTGTTTTTGTATTGACGAGTGTTGGAGAATGTAAAAGGGTAAAAAGAAAAATGTAAAAAGAAGAAAATGGTAGACAAAAAGAAGTGGGGCAAAGGTGAAGATACTAAGATATGGAGGGAATATGGAAATGTGGTTATGGTGGTGGGAAGGAAGTTGTTTAGGAATAGTCCCACTAATTATTTGTCTTTTACTAATTTTGTAGAGAAAAGAATTCAATGATTAAACCCTTTTTCTCATTTTGTGACCCTTTCAATTTGGGTCTGTTTTGGCTTTTTGTCTTTCTCAGTTTCCTTTTGTTTCTTTTTGCTTGATTTATGGATGGAATCAATTACCTTAGCCATTCTTCATTCTTATAATTTTTGAATCATTAGGTTCTTTTGCATAGTAATGGAATCTCACTCAATAACTTTTTCAAAATTTTACTTAATATAATATTATTGAATTATATTCTGATTAACTTTTAATATTTTTTTTAATTTAAGATTGGCCAAAAAATAAATTAATGAGAATCGAACTCAGATCTCGTCAGTTAAATATGATACTTACTGTTAGGTAAAACTCGACTCTCAAACTTACTTTATTTCACTTGAAGGTGAAATTAGTGACTAGAAAAACATTTGATACTATATTTTTATAATATTTTTGTTTTATTTAAAATATTTTTTAACTAACTATTAGGCAGACTCGTATTAATGAAATGAGTAGCTTTTTGAATAAAACATTAATGTAATATGACAATAATTGAACATGAAATACAATTATTCTTGGAAATAGAAACTTAGATAATATTTTTTTTATTTGGGACATACTCCCTCTCCCTGTATGGTAAGTAATAAGATGGACTAATCCTTTTTGTGCAGAAATGAACACTTATCACAAAGCCAAAAGTGAATGTTCTTAACTATTTCATATCCTCTTCCTTTTTTCGTACTGATTTCATATTCTCTCCTTAAATATGATACATCATCATCATAATTATAATCATGTTCAGTGTATCTTGCTCATGGAAACTATAAGCAGGAGTCTCGGGAGGGAAGGAAGACGATAACCATACCCATATAGGAGGATGCGGTTAAAGAATCCCCCGACTCAAAATTTAATCCTTCGAAAAAGTTCTTCTTGCATTTACTTGTCGGCCTGGATCATAAGTTTAACCTACAACAAATATCCGTTCCATGTTAGATGCAACATTATGAAATAAAACATTATTCATTCATCATTCTTAATTTGTGATTAGTTTTTAATCTATAAATTGAAACATAGTTAAGCGATATCTTATTTGGTTCGTCTCATTGCAAAGACTATTAATATCAAATTTTTATAATTTTTTATTATGTATAATTAGAGATATTAAAGATTGAATTAGTGCATTAGACTACGTGAAAAAGCAAACGTTTCAAGTAAATTGAAACGGAAGAAGTATTTTTTATTGTCTCAGTTGGATTGCAACCATCATTTTCCGTAAACATGATATGATCTTCATCTTGTCATCTCCTTCTCTAAGCCTACCTTATAATAAATAAAAAATAATAATAATAATAAAAAAAAAACTTTCCTTTAATATCCAAACAGTAATGTTTATAGACTAGATAATGATTTTCTTTTTTGTACATTGTTTTAGTTTTCACTTTAATGCTTTAGTAATGTTTTGTTCAAAGAAAGAACACTTTAGATCTGATGTCTATAGTTACAGTTTCAACAGAAAGAAGAGAATATTGTCGTTAAGGGTAGGGAATAGGAAATGAGACCATCACACTATCCACCCATAAAATCAACTTTTTTTTCTAATCGGTGATTTTAAAATTATAAGTAATCACGTTAAGTCTCTATTTTAAAATTGTAAATGGTCATTTTAAAATTATAAGTGATCATTTTAAGATTATAAATGACATTTTAAAACTATAAATATACATTACCTAATAAAAATAATCTCTCTATGACGCCATTTTATTTGAGAACCTATTGCAGAGAATAGGGACCATTTGGATTTTTCACTTTATGGTTTATTTCCAAGATTGGGATGCCAAAACAATGCAGATAAGTGGAAGTTTGGTGAGGTTAACCAACCTCAACAATCTTATCTTGTATGTTTTTGCTTTCGTGATGTTCTCATTCACTTCTACCAAACCTTGTTGCTTTGCTGTTTGTCGAGTGAATCAAACTGTACAAAGGGGTTAAACAAATTGTACAAGCCAATGAACAAAAAAAACTAATGTTCATTGTTATGAACAACGAACCAACATTAATATATTTTATCCTCGCAATATTTATTACGATGTCTTCCTTTTGTTCTCTGTTAATAATAACAAATAAAGAATTTTGACTTTTTTGACCAACATTTTTGTTCGCCATGAATAACAGTGAACAAATAACTTACCTCAATTTTGGCATGAAGACACTTATTTTAAAAATTAAGATTTCTCAAAGCTTCTCTCTATCTCTTTGATTTTACAACATAATACATAAAAAACTCTCAATTTGATTTTCGCAATGTAATTTGTTTGCTAAAAGAAATAAAATACTTATAAATTAATACCCCAAGTATTTAATTAAATATAAGCCAAATTGCTCCAAATAAATGTAAAACATAACAAAAGCTCTTCGTCAAAACTTCAATTTGACAAAAAAATACATATAAAACACTTGCACAAGTTCAAGATAATAATGTTGTCATTAATTATTATAAACAAACTACGAATTTCTTCAAACTAAGAATTTTTTTTCATTATATCGTCACCAAAGAGTAAGAAGTTTTTTAAACGACACAACTCATCACGCTGTGAATCTTTACCATCTTATAATGAAACATGATGAATAGAGTTTAGCCTAGGAGTAGGGATTTTTCTTCTCAACTGAGTTTATCCAATCCTTATTCCAATCAAAGTAAAAAATATAAGCACCGTAACACAAAGATCACGTAACCAAAGCATCAAATGAGTTCATTTTCAATTTGTTACGCGACTAAGCAATCGCTTAAAGCCTAAAACATCGATATTACAAATAAAAGATGCAATTTCAAGGCTTAGCATTAATTTTCTGTAACAAATACATTATTTGTACATGCAAGCAGTTCAGCATCCGAAACTATTCCTTACTGCAGACATAAAACATAATTGCATGGTATACCTCGTTTCCACTTTCCAGTAAAATATCGTACCACAGACCACCCTATCAGTATAATTTAGAGATTTTCTAGCATCAAATTCATATTCGTTCATTCTAATTCACACAAACCACCGAGTGAATCTTAGATACAGATAGTGAACTTACAATTGGTTTCAGCTTGGTCACCCTTAACAAGATATCCTTGCATACCTCTTCATAACCATGTTAATCAACAATTCCAAACACTTGTGTCATTTCCACCATGTTAAGTTGCACTACATCTGGCATATCCATAGAAATCTTGATGAGGTCTGGTTAATTCCATGCTCATACACACAAAGAAGGATTCTTGAATCATGATCTCCTCTCTGCCTTTTTATCACTCGATCTTTTCTCATCTGCTTCCCGTCGTTTTTGTTGCCTGACATTTCATTACACAATTTCACAGTAAGTATCAGCAGTCATGACCACCAGTAGAGAAAATAACACTGTCTCAGACCCTCCACCCTTTTAATCTTGCCCCATGAACGCCAAAAACTGTCCCCAAAACCATATTTTAACAAAGCAATCTTGAAAAGGCATAAATCGGATAAAAATAAAAAAGAAAATCAAGGACAACAATACAACTCAACAGGAGTCATGTGTTTATTAGAACAAGATAAGACATAATTCTACAGCAACAGTACCAACAATGCTAGAGCATTTATCACAACATTATGGGGAAAACATTTAATTCTGCAAATAACCCCATAAATCTCATTGACAAATATACTAAACTACCATGTATACAATACCAACAACTTAAAACATATTACTAAAGTCATGTGGACACAGGTTCAACTATACTGGGTAGCTAAAATTTTCATTAAGGGGCAAATTTTACAGAAAATATCACTGAAACACTGTTTTAGTTCTTTTCCCAGGTATAGGGAGTAAAATTGCAAACAAAAAGTAGGAGGGAAAAGAGTTCATCACCCTTTGTACATTTTCCTTTTAAAATGGAATAAAACCAATTATCTTCTCCTAATTTAGTATTCCATCAAACTCAATGACAGAAAACTAATCTTCCATGTTGTTTTCCACCAGATAATGTTTTCCAAGAAAAATTAATTTTCATGAAAATTGATTTTTGTCTAACTAAACTTCGCTAAAAATATAGGGGTACAGAAGAAATGAATGCCATTACATGTAACAGATGCAAACATAAAAGCCTCATAAATTTTATCATTCCAACCTCAAAGAGAGCCCTTAACGAGTATAGGGACTAAACAAATTCCAATCATAAAGTCTGCCACCGCATCTCAGAAATCAGAATACTTGAGGCAAACAATCAAACATAGAGAGAACTCAAGGAATGCCTTTCCAACCCTTGATTCACCCTTCAAATTCTGGAATATCCACTTGAACATTTTAAACACTTAAGACTCTAGATAGTCATTTAACACCCAAAACTTGGCCATATCTTTACTATTAAATGCTGATATACACTCTATTGCGAAAGAAAATGGTTTTATCAAACAATCTATGATGAATTTGAAGCCAATGCAAGGTATGGGACTTGTCCCTCATCCCTTGTATGGGAAACAAATGACGGATTTATGGATAAAATAGGCTCTCTCACCTGCAAGACTAGTCTTTTGGGATGGACTCTCCCGTTTGATCTAAAACACAGTCTAACAACCCAAAGTCATTAGGTGTTGTTGGTTAGAATGTGAGGAAAGGAAAGGAAGCAAAAATGAGAATAAAATCCCCCAAGTTATCTATTTTTGTAGAAGGTAGAACAACCACACAAAAAGGAGAAAAGCCAGAAGGTAGAAGAATATTTGGCTTGCATACCAATACTTCATGCTTCAACCAGAGGTGTTTAAAACAAACTCGACAAATGTTCGACCTTGTAAGGGAATCCGACGTTGACCCGAATTTAAAATGAATTAAATATTATGTAAAAACAACAAGATCCGATTTAAAACCGACCCAAAATATATAACTCCAAATCGGTCCGATGACTCGCATGAACACCTCTAGCTTCACGTTCCATTTATGGTGATTTAGGTGAATTTAAGTTTGAATATAACCACCACGATACATTAGTAAATGGAATGTCAAGCAACCAGTAGGCTAGATTACTTCTTTTGCATCATGATAAAGAAGTTCAAATTAAGTCTAAAATCAAGGAAATAATATAATATCAATAACGCAACCAAATCAGCAACAGGGCTAGAGCCCTAATCTAAGAGAGCAAGACACTAAACAGAGCTCACTAGTGATGAATGAAAAGCAACATAAGAACTCACGCGAAAACAGCATATCCAGCCCCAGCGCTTGCGGCAGAAAGGAGTGCCGCATGGGCTCCAACAGAAGATTGAGTATCCTGTCCACTACCCAACACATGACTTCTATCACCGTCCACCTGAAAACCATGAGACATTTTAGAATGGAAGTTACCAAACTCGGTGTTTCCCAGTGTAAGCATCAACAATATTACAAAGGGTAAACTACAGAATATAAATCATATGAAACCTTGTCCCATTTTGATTTCTTATTTTGTCGACCCTCCCGAATCGATGTGTCAGCTGAACCTGGCTGCAATCCAGCAGAAGGAACATTGGAAACTCCTGGAGACGGCCATTTCCAATGACAACAAATCAGGTCCAGCTCAGAGAATACAAGAAACAAATATACTGATGAGTAATACATCAAAACTTTTACAGAGCACCTGGACTAGGCAGCTTAGATTTCTGCACGGTAGGAACAACTCCATTTAGTGTTCCCCCAGAAACATATTCAACCTTCTGATTTTTCTTCCTCTCTTGCTCCTTTCTTTCCACTTCACGCTTCATATCCGCTTCTGCTTTCAGAAAAATAGTATATAAGCATTTGGCCTGCATACATGCTTGAGTGGCAAATGTAGTGTTCAGAAGTTAAAAGGAGATGCATTTTCAGGAACATGATTCAATCAGAGCAATAGTTAACTAAAGTTGATGATGGTGTTTGGCAAATGTCTGGCTGGTAGCCAATTTCACTTGCCTTGTTTGACATGTAGTCTTGGCCTTTTTTATTAGTTGTGTTGATAAAGAAAAATAATATTAATGGGAAAAACTATCAAAAGTACAAATTAGGAATGAGAAGTCCCAATTGAGAACATCTGATATCTACATTACAATATCCCAATTACTCCTACAAAGATCATTAATAGTGGTGTGCTCAAAAAGATCATTTGCTTTAGCCCATAATAAGTTAATAACGCTGAGAACTTAGCTTTCCCCCATATGATTTAAAATGAACATTAAATATTCGTCTATTCCTCTACAACCAAACATACCAAAGAATTGCATAGCAGCAGTATCTCCACAACCATTTGAGCTCCCTTTTATTTTCAAAGCCCCTATGATTAAAGAATAGAAAATCTCCAAACTTATGTGAAGTGACCCAATGATCTCAACTTATCATAAAAAGTCTGCCCCATAGTTCTCTTGTAAGCTTATGATGTTCAAGCTAGTTTTATATGAGCCAAATATTTATGAAGATGTTTTCTAAAATTAATCGTTGCCGTTGACCAATGTTTACTGGAAAAATGAGCCAAAGCCAAAAGCAAGTGCAAAAGTTATTCATATAAAGTTATAAACTCTTTTTTCTTACAAGGTAACCTGAGAGAATGGAGAAATGTGGTATTTGCTCTCCAACTGAGACAAGGCCTGATTTTAGATGGAAACTTTTTGATTTAGCTTTAAAGGCATCTTTTAACTTGTTTACCAAATACCCAACCAAATAGAACAATGCGGAAGTCTTTATCCCATCAATCAAGCTAATGCATTTCTTACCTAAGAAAATAAACGTCTTTTTTTTTCTTTCTTTATAAGCTTAAAACATTGATGATCACCACCAAGACATTGTCTTATAAGCATGAGGGTGGTGGGAAAAAGTGTTAGAAGCATGAATTATCATGGGCTAGATTGATTAAAAAAACTCATAATTATCACACATATATGATTAAGTAATAAAAAGTGGATCAAAGGTAACTAATTTTTGCTTGAAGATTAATCATCAAGCTATATTATTTGAAACTAAGAAATACAAATATTTGGTTGCATCAAAAATAGGCAAAAAGACATCAAATTGAATATGCACCATATTATAATTAAACATGCACCATTGCCTTGATCAAACATTATGAATACTTACTCCATCTTGTTCTTTCGACAATTACAAAAAGAGAAAGGTAGTATGTCTCGAAGTGAATCATCTTAGGATCAGTTCAATTATTATTTGTTCTAATGTTTTTAGAGTTTTGCCAACGTAGAAGGCTTAAGGCTTCAGAAATAAGGGTGTAAATCCATGCAGAGTTGAATAAAAGTACAGAATTTTTCAAAAAAATGAAAGAGAGAACGTTGTACTCTTGGTAGGTGTTTAGACATTTGTTTTGTATCGCAATTTAGTTTATTTTGTTTCAAATTTCGGTTATACTATATTAAGTACTGATCAAAATGTATTACCTAAACCAGCCGCTATGAGCCTCAAGACGAAAACATGATCCTTTAAGCATATCATTCACAAATATATATCCCAAAGTGACAAAATTTAGAGTTAAAGGACTTCAACCATTTTTAGTATAAAATACCAAAAAGACAATACAATAACTCTTGTAAAAAGATTAAAAAAAAATAATAACATGCAAGGCATGATGCCATAAACATGCAAATAGTCAAGATGATATGACAATAAAAGTTGTGTGAATAAAGAGGAGAATGATAAAGAGCTATGTTGTAAAAGATGGTTATTAACCTATTGCATCAAAGAAGTCACTTTCATCATAGCCATGTGGATCAAATACATCTTTGCAGAAGCACGAGCCTATCTCATCAATATCTTGATATCTCACAGCATGGCGCAAGAAATCAGGATTTCTGTAGTCTTTTCTATTACGAACCTCTACATTAAAGCTTTTCCCTTGCCTCTTGTATGCAAGAAACTTGTTTATCTTCTCCTGCAAGAACACATGATGGAACAAAAATATCCCAAGTGAAAAACATGGTGGTGGCTAAAGATAAAATATGTAAGAAAGAATTATAATCAGTGAAAAAAAAGAATTATTGTTCTATGCCTAAGGAAATAGATCAAGACAAGACAAAGTCCATACTACGCAAACATAGAGGTCGGCACTCCAGATTTGTTTTGGATTCGGGTCAGTTAGGATTGGGTTAATCAAAGTCTGGTTTTGCATCCACAAAGGAGGTTGCGTCATTGCAAAGCAAATTTTGAAGTGGGGTTTGGTCGCGTCAAAGTGCATTCAACTCTTTTTAGATAAGCTATAGTCCTCTATGCAAAAAGGAATTTATTCTAGTATAGACTCATAGTAGACCAGCAATAAAAAATTTCAATTGCAAAGACATAAAAAGCACCATGATGTATAGATTTTTAGAAAGAAGCAAGTTTTCTCCATGACAAGTATACATAAAATCTTAATTTTTGAGGACTAGTCACTATTAATACATGGAGATCATCCTATGATCACAAATACAAAAGTTCATCTACCTCCACATGGACTAGCAGAAAAAGAAACACTTCAATTAGTTCCAGCGGCAGCGGAAGCACTAAAAAATAGATGACTAATTTAAGCCAATAAAAAACCATTAGAAATCTCTAAAAGTTGAAAGATAAAAATTTTGCGCAACAGATACAATCTTGCTCTTGCAAATCACCAAAGGCCACAGTCTAATTCCAGTTCAATTGTACAATGGGACTCAGAAATACTGTTTTTCCTTACTGTTTCCCAAGGGAAAACAGTGCCTAGTGCAAATTTTATATTCTTACATTTACAATGTTGCCGTTGTGATTCATTGCTAAAATTACTACAAGAAAACGATAATAGTGAGATGGTAAAAACAGTTGTGCAAGATCCACCGAAATTAACATTTATCAAAACATTATTAATAGAGAATCCATTAACAGTGGTACGAATAAAAGGAACTAGAAAGAGAATTGAGCTCTAGGAAAGAAGATCAGCAACAATGATATCAAAACTGACGCTCTTGTCCCCTGCTAATAGCCTAATTTGTGCTTTTGTCGACAGTTCAAATACAACCCCTATGTCCCTATGACATGAGCTTTGCACACAACAACCTTTTTACATTTTTTATTTCAAATAAAATTCAATATTTTCCGAGTGTCATTTGTTTTGTGGAGTTGTTGCCGTTCCCTGTTTTCTCTACTCACTATGTTTTGTAGTCTTAATTTTAACATGCACGCCTCAAGCGCTGCTCCAAGGTAGGGGCAAGAAAAATCAATTTTATTAGTTTAGGAATGGTAGAAGGCATGCACTTGTGTGCTCTTTTTGCACTCTTGTATTTATAGATTTGTAATTTTGTCACGTGACAACTAGACCACAAAGAAATTATTTTTCTTTGAAGAGAGAACATAAAAAGGATTTGATGCATTTTTCAAAAAAGGAAAAAGGAATTGTTTAGAGCCCTAATACTTAACAGACTTCTCTTTCAGTGCCTCCAACACCACATAATACCTTCTCCTTTATTTTCCTTTCTTTTGCTATCTCTTTCATTCTTATGGATGTTTCTTATTTGTTTGGGATTATCTTTTGTGTTCTAGACTACATTCTTTATTTCGTTCTTCTCTTCCTCTAGCTTCGTTAATGTTATGTTGTTCTTTCTTTTTTTTTTTTTTAATTCCTCTTCTTTAATTTACTATATTCTTTTAATTACTTCTCTAACTTTATTTTAATTCTTTTAATTTCCTTTATTATTCTTTAAATTTTCCTCTTCTTTGATTTCTCTTTTGTTTTAATTATATTCGTCATCGCTTCTCTTCTTTTGGAATCTCATTTTTTTCTCTTCTCTAGTAACATTATAACAATTTACAAAGCACTTTTAGACATAATGGTTTTCAATGTAGATTTAAATACTCATATGTGCAATTTAGCTATATTAGGAGCTTACACAATCAAGTTTAGCACATTGATAACGAATAAAATCTTTTACGCAATTATATAATATGATTATCATATATGTTTCGGCATCACATATGCTTTAGAGTTGTAATTAAAACTTTTGAGAAAAAGGTGGGCCTCAAATAAAAGCTTGTTGATAAGTGCAATTATGTGCACTTATTCATATCATTTTATACTCCTTAATGATGATTATTGTTAGTAATTTCGTGCTTATTTTGAAAATTTATGCTACTCTACCCATTTTAGTTATTCATGTTGATTTCGAGCGATTTTGATCGTTTTTAAGCATAATTCTTATGGTTTTAATGATGACAAAGTTTACTAAGGAGATTATTTCTCGTTTGAAGATGTTTTACAATGAAGATGGGCAAAAGAGTTGAAAAGTGTTTAAAATGCAAAAGTTTTGAAGTAAAATTTGATACATGCTCACTCTTTTGTTCATAACTTTTGATAAAAAGATCGCATTAATGCAAGGTTTGCGGCATTGGAAACTAGACTTCAAGAGCTTTCCAACAGTATATTATATGTCCAATTCCGAAAACCGAGTAAGAAATGACGACTGTTTGAATTTGCTGCGATTTTTTCAGCACAAAACGTCGACTCGGCTTTTGTGGAAGAAAAGTGACTGCCGACTCGGCAGTAGGTTCTGGAAAAATCATTATTTTGCTTCATTAAAAGTCGACTCGGCTTTCTGCTGAGGTCCTTGACCGCCGAGTCGACGTTTGCCACTAACAAGCTTCTGACGGTTGATTTTTGAACCATTATAAATAGTGGCGGTTATTATTATCATTATTATGAGGATCATTAGGGTAGTTTTCTTAAGTTTAATTTTCAGTTTTCTTTATTGTTGTTCTCCCTTTTGAGAGCTTCCATGGTGGAACTCCATTGTCACATTTTCGATTTCATTGCAATTTATATTTACGTTCTTCCCGTTAGTAAGTTTTCTTTATTTATTGTTTTATTATTTATCTTTGTGCATTGAAATTATTCATCATCTCTATGTCTAGTGTTTCAATTAAGGTTTTATTTATCATTTACTACATGTTCTTCATCGTTATGTCTAGAGAGTAGTTTTCTTCTTTAGGGTTAGGGCATAAATCCTAATTCGAAGCATGGGATGATATTTTATTGATTGATTGTGTGAATTTGAGTCTATAATTGAATCTATGCTTAATGAATCTCGGTTTAAATATCTTTATTAACCTTTTCAATAAAACGGAAGTTTGAGATTAGGATTAATTTAGGATTGGGATATATTTAAGTTAAATTCCTACTAGTTTAGCCAATAAAACGGAAGTTTGAGGATTAACACTAGTAAGGTCTTAAACCTATATTAATTAATAGAGCGAAAATTTGAGGTTAATTAGATCACATTTAATTATGCTAATGACTCAATTTCATACGATCATGAGAGTGATCGACTCCCATGATAGAATTAGGTGATTCCCGACATCCTAGATTAGCTTTATTATCATCGTCTTCATATTAATTATTGTCTTAACTTTATTTATTAGTTTTATTTGCATCATTTTGATTTTTGTTCATCGTAGTATTAGATTTTCAACCCACTTATATTTGTTTGTCCGTATCTCGTGGTTATAAACTGAACGAATCTATTAAACTCGCCTCCTTGTGTTCGACCCGCAGCTACACGTCAACCGTGCGCTTGCGGTTTTTAAAATTTGCACCTATCACTTGCACTGCCCTTACACCATTTAAAGCTAATAAGCTTGTAACGGAGAATTATTCTTCCATTTTCTTATTTTGTTTTTTTGGACATAAAACAAGTTGATATGGAAGATGGGTAAATTGAGAAAGACTTGAACTACCTCGTTCAATCACTAATGCAATTATTTATGATTTGCCTATAATAACCAACTTCAACCTTATAATTACCCAAAAGAACAAATCCAACCAATAAAAACCCCAAAATAAAAGCTTGGCCCTCTTACCTAATTTGAAACCAGTTTGATGATTAGGTCTAAAGTCTAATGAAAATCAGTGAGTGGCTTCCATTCCACATAAGGGTTAGACAGGTGTTCAATTCCTAACCATGGTCATGGGATATCCCTCTTCCTCTCTTTAAATATCTTTGGGCACCTTCAAACAACGATGTATCTCTAATAAGACGGTTCAGATTTGCAAATAACATCACAAACTTCCAAATTGGAGCAGACAATGATGGATACACAGATCACGACAAATGTTGCCATGGCTTAATTAAGAGAAAATGAAATATCAAAAAGACTAACATCAAACATCTATAATATTGATTTTTCAAGGATCATAAATCATAAGTAAATACCTGTAATTCATCTGAGCATTTCTCTTCTGGTGGTGGTGGAAGAAATTTATGTACTGGGTCAAGATCTAAATCTTCTTTACCAGAGCTATTTACTCCTTCTATGCCGTCAGTTTCTGTTTCTTTCATTGCATTATGTTCAGGAACATAAATCTGCATATTCTGTGGAGAGTCCATCTGATTGTTTGGCGTAACGGTTTGCACATTAGTTGTAGGTGTCCTATGTGGAAAATCTGCAACAGTACGCCCAATATATTGATTTAACATTTTAACTAAATGGAAACAGCTAATAATAGAATTAGAAATCACAGGCAACTCTTTTCTGATGGTTCTACAATGAATTTACTTCATACAAAAATGCAAGGATCGAAAAAATGAACAAAACCAAAATAGGTGGAAAATTGTAGTACATATTTGTTATGTATCTAAGAGGTAAGAGAATCATTAATTTAAGAGGTATCAATATACTAAATTATTAAAACATCCGTTCCTACTTTGAATTAGTTTCTAGCCTACAAATTATGTAGCTCTAAGTTCCAATTAATGTTACTAATACCATACAAAAGTAACTAATGTAGGTCTCTGGAGATAATTATGACAGTCTGGATTAGTGGGAAGATCCAGTTGTGAGTAAATGCGTAAGAATTCAGTGTTTAAGTATATGCCTGTTTGTACGAAAATAATAAAAGGATTCTAAGGAACTTCTAACAACATAGATAGGTCTAACAACTTTCTAAAAAACTTATTAAGAGTACTTAGTACCATAACCATGATTTTATATGGACTTCTCAACATTAACATACTTAATATCAGTAAACTATTGTCAGTAGTCTGAAGTCTGGACCTCTGCCCATGTCCATTATCAAGTGTAGAAAATTAAATAAAAGAAAATCTAGTAGCATTAAAAACTGTACTCGTAAAAAACAATAACATGAAGTAAAGAAAACAGCATCCTTACCACGACTACCCCCAAGTTCGTCACCATACATTACTCGACCAGCACTCGTCTCCACAAATTCTCCCTCCTACAAAAAATTTAAACTGCTCATCGACCAAGAACCATAACATCATAATAAACAATACAATTTTCATAAAATTTACAACTAACCAGCTTTAAATTACCAACAGACAATTCCAAATCAACCAATTCATCCTCCACTTAAGAAAACTAAGCTAATTGACAACATATCCTCATAAATGCAAACATACAACAAAATAAATCATATAAAATTCATCAAAATACCTCATGCTCAGGAGACATAGCAACATCATCATGCGCATAATCAACAATACTAGGTTTATCTCTCCTAGGTCTTGACACATCTGAATCCAGCCCCAAAATTTGCCCCTGTTGGGGTGTAGGAGGCCGCAAATTGGTCCACTTCGGAGTGGAATTAGGGTTTATCTGCGTAGAAGGAGCAGTAGTAGAAACATCAAGCTCCTCACCTAACATCAAATCTTCGTCGTTATTCGTACCACGTGGTTCATCGTCTCTTCCTTGATGCTCGAAATCTCTCTCATTATCTCCGTCTTCGTTTTTTTCAACATCCTCCATGTCGTCGTCTTCGTCGTCGTCATCCTGGTATAAGTTCAACAAATTGAAAACTTCTGGTTCTTTCTTCTTCGACGCCATTTATGAAACCCTAGAATTTAAGTAGCTGAGAGCAGGAATATGGATAGAGAAACGGAGAAATTTAGGTTCTGTATAGAAACCCTAGAATTTGAGTATACGTAAATGATGATTGATGAAGAAAATTTGCGATTTGAGTGCGTATGCGGGACGGTGGAGTAAAGAACAATTTAGCAAAGACAAAAACGAAAGTGTCGTCTCTTGATATTGATATTGATATTGATTTGAGTTGTTCATCGGACGTAATTGATTTTTATTTACCTTTTATTTAATTGCTTCCAAGACGCTAATATTTAGCATATCTGCAAATAAAGGATTAATTTTTTAGGTTCCTCAGCAAAGGGCTTACCCCCTATTTGCAATTGCAAATAAAAGGCATTTAGGTAGGTGCAACTTATAATAAGTTTCCATTTTTATTAGTTGAAAACTTATAAATTGGTATCAATCTTCACTATTGTCGAGTAACATCTTTCACTTAATTTTCTCTGTATTTCATCTTTTTTTCTCTTTGGCTTTCTTTCTCTTTGTATTTTATCAAATATCTATGGACAAATAATTAGTATCTATCGCAAATATTCTACTAAAACCTCCAACATACAGAATAGTACTTTTGAATTTCTGGAATTTTTTACTCTCATACCAAATTCTAAATAGACACATTAAGCTCCATTGTGTTCATAAATTGAGATAAAACCCTAAAAATTTAAATTTTCATATGTACAAAATCAACATTGCACCGCAAATTAAGGAAAGCCTAATTTCTAAGCAAAATTCAAACTGTTTAAAACAACGTTGCAACATTTAATTAAGCAATTAATAAGAAATGCTTACTTGTAACTGTATGGAAGATGTTCTCGAAAATAACTTTGCAAAGCACGATATCATCCTTCTCAATCGAACCTCAAACTCATGTATGATGATCTGCCGTTGAAGAAGGATTGAAGTTTTTTTTGAGTTGAAGAAGGTAAGTTGCATGTGACGGCACGAAATGAAAAGTTTTTGAATTTGGTTTTTACAATAATGTAACAACTATAACTGGGTAGGAGCCTTCTTAAATGGTTTCTCGATTACCATTTTTAAAAAAAATTGTTTGCAAATAGGAGGTAAAGGTTAACTCTTTGTAAAAGAAATTAAAGATTAGTCATTTATCTGCAGACAGGCTAAATTAACCTTTTAAATGTAATTTTCCCTCTTTTTTATACACCTTAGCAAATTTAGGCTATGGGTAGTTCACATGAATTTTCGTGACTCAACTAATTTATGTGGATTATTATTAATTTTTAGTGATTAAATCTAATTTATAATAATTGTAAAGATAATAAGGTGGACAAACTTACTAGAAGATAATTTTTTATGCTATTATCCATCTGATATTTTTAAACACCTAGGTTTAACACAATATTTAAAAGTTTTTCAATATTGTCCAAACTAACCTATATTTTGAGTCAAATGGATCGAGTATTGTTGACAACTCACTTGTAAATAACTTTATTTTGCTAAATTACTATGTTGGATCATCCATATAATTTGTTACATTTTTTTCTTGATAATTAAACTTGTTTATATTTTCAAACCCTCCTTTTTTATGCGGAGCCATCTTTTTCATCATGTAGCCATTCATTTATATTCCAAGTTTGTTACTGTCCTCTAAAAATATTTTCTATTTAAACTCACTTTATCTATCTAAAACTTAATTTTCTTTACATTTAAAGTTTCGAGATTGAAAGTATCTAGTGTCACACGATCTACATTGCATTGTAAGGCATTTCATAAACCTAATTATGTCTAAAAGTTAAGGCTAAAATGTGCTAACAATTCATCTCCACCATGGCTACAACACACTTCAACCTTTAGGTGTGTTTCAATCATAGTAAAGTCGCACTGTTAGTTAGTTTTTGCCATGGTTAAAATGCACCTATATGTTGTGTTTTTATTTTGCGATTTGCTATAAGCACGGTTGGGTTCACCTTTTTTTTACAGATTGTTTGGGTTCATAACATGTAGGACATTTGACAAAATTTAGTAAAGTCCTTATATAGAATTTTTTACCACTTATTGGATTTGCATGATAATTATCAATTAAGGCTTAAGCATTAGCAATTTTATACTAAATGTATCTTTTGTTTCTTGATGAAATTTTTTAGAAATTAAAATTTTAATAAAAAAACTTTATTTATTAGCAAATACCTTAACATAAAAAAACAAATCTATGTTCCAAAAAAATTTTAAATAACATATATTAATTGTGATATATTACTCATATATTGAAGGAATAAGTTGATTTTAACTTTGTTAAAAATTATTTCATATGGCAAATCTTTATGAGAACGCCACATAGAATTTTGCATTTTTTAATTAGATTGTATGATATGATGATAAATCTCTATAAGAATGCCACGTGAAATTTTACAGTTTTTTTATTAGATTATATGATATGATTTTATGATTTTATTAGATTGTATGATATGATTAGAGATAACCCCATAATAAAGGTATATCATTGGATCTAGTGTTGTGTTAAAGATCATGCTGATAGAGAGTGACTGAGTGAAGCTCAAATGGTTAGTATCTTAGGTTAAGTACATAGTCTTGTTCTTGACTACGTGAGAGATGATTGATTCTTATCAACCTCGTATGGTGCTGATGTTGAGGATTGGAGGAGTCATCCTCGGGGACAGGTTGAAGGTCAACCTCGAGGCATTGGGAGCAGTGCTAACAATAGCCCAGTAATTAGTTCACTCGTAGGGCTAGCAAAGTTGATTTGTTTGTACTACCTTAGTTCACATGCTAGAGTCAATATTTTTAGCGATGCTAATAGCTCATCGACTATTACTACCAAGCCATGCATACCTTTTCATGTATATTTCAAATAACTCTAGAAAAATACACAAAATTATTGTATGTACAATCTCTCTACAATACGTTTTTTATTCATGAATTAAATAGTCCAACTAACATAATTACTAATATATGAACTCATTGCTTTTATGACGTCTCAACTAAAAACATTTTTTCATTAAAAAACTCAGCTAAAGTTATGATTTTTGCATATGGAGTACAAAAGAAAGTCGAACTACGTTTTAGGCTTTCCATAATAACTCTAGGCCCATTGGTTAGATGGAGATCTATGAACAGTTTATGTGGCCTTGCACTCATTAGTTCAGTTCATTTCTCAAATTCCAACGTATAAACCTAATTTCCACTCCTTTAAGGGTTCCAGCTGATCGTAGCATCTCCTCCAGAATCGTTCATCATGGTTTCTTCCAAGAAGACGGTAATTATCTCCTCTCAATCATCTCTATCATCTGTTGATTATCTGTTTAATTTTAGATGAATTTTGACATTGATAAAAAATCAATATTGAATTTTGTTTTTGTGCGATATTCGCAGAAGAAGACTCATGAGAGCATCAACAATAGATTGGCTCTTGTGATGAAGAGTGGCAAGTACACTCTGGGTTACAAAACTGTTCTCAGAACACTCAGAACTTCCAAAGGTTAAATTTAAAGATCTTTACTGTGATTTTTCCGCATTTTAGCTTATTTTCGATTTTTTTTAATAAATTTGGTGAATAGATCTGCATTCACAGTCAGCTTTGTTGTTAGCAGTAAATGGTGTGAATGATAATGAAAATGTATTATTCAATTTAGCTACAAAATCTATTTGTCAAGGTTCTTGATCATTCTTGTCTCACTCTAATTTCTTTCTCTTCACTAAATTCGTTCTCACCATTTATTGGGTTGTAGTGGAAAATTGTGAAAGACAACAATGTTTGAGGACAAGCGTCATTACTATGGAGATGACATGAAAACTAACAATGAAGTCTATTTTTAATATCACCATTTAATATCAATGATCAAATGCATCTTTGGTGTAATGTTTAGTTCCTAGATGCTTTTGATTCATGGGCTTGATTTTCCGGTCATGAATTACGTGGTTTATGTTGTATAGTATGCCTATCTACGGTTAGAGCTTGCTGTTTTGTAGGTTCCAATGGTGCTCTCAAACTTGTCTGATTATTGATGATATTACATGTTATTTTTTTTATTTTAGCAAAATTGGTGATCATCTCAAACAATTGCCCACCGTTGAGGAAGTCTGAGATAGAGTATTATGCTATGTTGGCTAAGGTTGGAGTTCACCATTACAATGGAAGTAAGTGTTTCTATCTCTCTACCTTGAATTTTTGTTATTGTTATTTTCACCATTGCTTCATATGATATATAAACACTATTTTGGAAGCAAATAGGTGTAATTTACTTTTAAATTTTAATAATTACATTCAGTATCTAGATTTATTGTAGCTGCTTGGGGGAGTGTTGTGACTTGCGAACATGAAATGGAGTATTATTTTTAGACATTTATGTTGTAAATTGAAATAACGTTGTACATAATTTCTTTCAGATATGCTCAGTCATTCATTAGTTATCTTGTGAAATAGCTGTAGAATAGGGTTTTAATCCAGTTTATTCAGTGGCCATTGATGAAGACGCTTAAAATAGCTTGGCTTGTGTTATACTATGTTGGCAATTTGTTTTAGTCAAATGGTCACATTTGAATAAGCCATCCCATTTCTCCGCATTGTTGGTAGTGTGCCTCTTACGTTTAGTCTTATGACTATCAAATTTAGTAACTAAACAAGTCATAAGAATAAATTATGAACAGGGATATGGGAGATTGGAAAATTACGTAAAACACAAGACAGAGAAACCAAACAAAATGTGCTTTTCACATCTTTAATTTGGATAAAGAAAATTATATTGATGGGAAAGTACAGGTTAGGGATGAGAAATCCCTAAAAGATCAACTGATAGTCCCTCCAATTACTCCTACAAAGATCATTCAGAGTACAGTGCTCAAATAGACCATTTGATTTTGCCCATAGAGATGCTAAGAACTTAGATCTCCCAAATGATTTCCAACGGTAAGAAACAATCATTAAAAATCGTCTATTCATCTCTAACCAATCGAAGAGACCAAAGAATTGAATATCAACAACACTTTCACAAATTTTTGAGCTCCCTCTTGTTTCCAATGCCTTGGGTCAACCTGAACTCAACACGAAATCGACCCGACCAAAATAACCCGACCTGAAACTGCTCAATCGACACAGATCTTCTCAGAGCTTCTACTAGCAATTATAGAAACAATGTCTTATACTTCAGATTTAGATGCTTAGTGAAGACTTTTTAGTTTATATGAACCAAGGTACCATAGTTTCTGCAATAAACATGAGAGCTTGCACTCGTTTGTTTACTTCTACATTTTAGCAAGGTTGCCTATGGCTCAAATGTATTTTAACATATACGGCCCGTTTGGTAGGTTATAATAAACGGTGGTAATGAGAATGAAAACTAGTGTAATTTTGGTTGAAAAATCTTTTGGCTAACTTGATGGCCATGCTTGTCCAACTTCAATCATCTCATTTTCTTCATAAAATCCATTCCAATGCATTACCATTTGAAGAGGTGGTATTAGGTGGTAATGGAAATTTATAAACAAAAAAACTTTTTTGTGATCAAAGTTTCATTACCATGGGAATGATATAGAACTTTTGATGAAATTTTACACTATAAATCATTCCCATTACCACCATTTAATAACCCTAACCAAACGGGCCGATAACGTTATGGACTCTATCTTTGTTCTAAATGCTCTGATTTCTGAGCCTATGACAACAGAGCATGTCTCACTTAAATGTCATTTGAAATGAGGATATCAATTGTGCTGAACTATACTGCCATTATTTTTTCAGACAACGTCGATCTTGGAACTGCTTGCGGAAAGTACTTCAGGGTGTGCTGTCTCAGCATTATTGATCCAGGTGATTCAGATATTATCAAGAGCATGCCTGGTGATCACTAAACATTTAGTCTTTAGGTGGATTTTTGTTTCAGTGTCTTTGCTGAAAGCAGTTTTGAGAGTTACTTTTCTGTTTTCAGTGCTCTGGTTGTAGACATATTTGGTGGTTTGATTATTCGAATTAGCTTGTGACTGAAATGAATTTATTCTTCATATTTAAGCTCTTTAGATCCATCAAGCACCTTTTGTTTTATGATAGCATGATAGTAGTGTTACTCGAGTTTCATTGCTGCAAGCGGTATTATATCAAATGTAATGATGATAAGAGGTCGAGTACGAGTAATTGATTGGACGCCCAATCTCTGTCCAACTGATTCACCACAAAAGGTTTACTATATCATCATTATGATCTAGCGAAACGTCTCACTATTCACTCCATGCAGTGCAGCTTGTGTATCAATTGCACTGATGCCAATATAGTCATGGGAATAACCGGTCTCTGATGGATCAATATCTAATTGATTTGAACTGAGCATTGCTAGTCACGTATCCTATATTCAACCAACAAATTGATCAATAACAAAATCGATTGACAACCCACATCTGATTGAACACCATAAAAAGGTGTATTATCAAAACATTTAATAAGACTAATAGGTTCTGTCCTGGTCCTCCTGGAGCAAGAAAATCTGTGCTCCAAATCCATTAAAAAATATTAGAAAATCAATCTTTTGATAGTTAATAGTTAGAGGCCGATCATAAAAACATGTGAATAGTTAGTAGTCCATAATTAATATTTCATCTCGAATTTCTTAAATCTCAGTCCGTCAAGGCCAACCTTGAGGAGTAGGATGGATGATCATGAGTTAAAAACATTATTAGTATTGATGTACACCTAAACATAATTTGCGTTTGACTGTAGCTTTTTTGAAAATCAATGAATCCAATTTCAAGGCTAAAAATGAATGAGTTTGAATTTCACGTTTTCATATTTAGCTCCGCCTTAGAATGAGTATCAACTATTACTTGATCTACAACTCTACCCAATATTAATTTTAGACCCATTTCAAATTTATTTAGATCCATTTTATATTTAAACTCAATCACTCAACCATAGATAGATTTTAGATCTAGTTAGACTTTAAATATACAAAAATGACAGTGTTATAATAAATACACAATTTTCAAACTATATAAACCTAGATTCACAAAATAAACAAATCTAGTTCTAGTCGAACCAAGCCAAACCCACCCTTAGGCCTTGACAAATGGCAATCGTCCACTATCTCCATCCTAGTGTTGTATTTCCATTTGTTTTTCATATATGCCAACACATTATTTTAATAGTCTATATCTTTGAATGAACATAATTAAAAAAATAACACTTTTAAAAAAAATTAATATTATAATTCATTCCGAGATAATCACATATAATTATATTCTAACGTAATACTTCCTCCGTTTTTATTCACTTGCACTCAAGAACACTTTTACACACCCCAATGAACTAATTCAATCGTTAATGTCTCTAATTATACACATTAAAAAATTACAGAAATTAAAAATCAATAAAATTCACATTGAGACGATTCTAACAAAATTTCACGTGATTATGCTTTAATTTATAGATTAACAACAATATGAAAATTAAGTGACATTGATGAATAATGCCAAATTATCCTTAGATGCAACTAATAAAAAACGGACGAAGTATAAATTAAGTAAGCAACCTAAGATACTAATTAAAAACAAATTGAAAATGATAGTGTGTGGGAGACTATAATTACCGTAAGTTTATGAATTTTCGTAATAATAAAAAAAGAAAAAGTAGACGCATAAACAGAAAAAGGATATTTTGGGCGAACCCCCGGCGAATTCCCGCAGAAATCCAATCGAGGGTTTTTCAGTACACTAAGTCATAGAACAGCGACAGAAGAAGAAAAGGAGATAAGAAGAAGAAGGTTTTTTGCAGATCGGCAAAAATGGTGAAGACAACGAAAGGAGGCAAAGTCATGAATCCTACTGATGCTTACCGCAAGGAACTCCGCAAAAAGGAATTAAAAAGGGTTCGGTTTTGTTTATCCCTTTTCATTTTCAGTTTTTCGATTAACTTTTATGTGTTTTCTTTCTGTTTTAAACTCTAGGGTTTCGTTTGTTCTTATACCATAATCTTTATTTTGTTCATTGTTGTGGAAAATTTTTGTTGGATTAAGCAATTGTATACTTGCTTTAATGTTTCTGTAGTGTTAAATTTGTTCTTATTTGAACTGACTGAGATTGATGTAGCTCAATTGTCCATTCTCGAATTATTCTCAAATTAAACTAACTGGTGTACGAGTACTACCCAAGTATCGATGGAAATGTTACAAAGCTATGGGGAGAGCAAATCGATTGCTCAATATGCTGGGTTTTAGCAGAATAAAATTATAATTACTGTTTTATTTTAACTATTATGCTCAAGAATTATGTTAGCTTTGGAGCAATTTTTATAATATGTGAAATTTTTAATAAAATGACAATCACTAATCTATAAAGATGTTATTGAACAGCGTGTTATTATGGTAGGAACCATCTATATCACTTTTGATAGTGGTTATGAATTTATTGAGTGCTGATGATGCTAATTGACCAAAGGTTTATTAGATACGGTTTATTGAAAATTTAATTTTGATTGGACAAGGGCTTATAGGCACAATAAAATTATTCACCTTCTCTTTGGTGAATCAATGAAATTTATGAACTGCTTGAAGCTATATTACTGTGATCTATTATGTTAAAACTTTGGAGAATCCGTAGCCCCGTTGTTAAGAGTGATTACTACCTCAAGCAGTGGCAATACTTGAGAGATAATTAGAGAGGGAGAAACTTTATTAGACACTAAGCAGTGGCAATACTTGAGAGATAATTAGAGAGGGAGAAACTTTATTAGACACTAAACTAGAATTTAAAAATGAGGGAGCAAATGTTTTAACTCTTGACCTCTGGCTCCTAGTTTTGAAAAGATTAGTTACACCACTAAGGCTTCCGTTATTATGAGTTTTATGATTTTTAAATGTGTCATTAGATAGACATGTGTTATATATGTATATTACAAAAAAATGGAGCACCATCATGTTCAAATCATAAAGGGAGAAGGCAAAGAATTTTCTTGTTGAAATATTTATGGTTAGTAGGTATACTTGATTTTCTTTATAGCTTGTTTTGGGTAACTCTCTAGGAAGGATAAACAAGGGAGAGGAAGGAAAGGGAGGAGAGAGAAGACTGAACTCTAAAGAGTCAGAATTTTTCCTTTGAACCCTCTCTTTTGTAGAGATTATTTTTTTTAAATATTACGAAAAAATCGTTCTCATTCTTAGAAGCTCCTATTTTGATCTTCCTTCATCCTAATATCTCCTGCTTGTTGATGGTAAAGGTTGCTTATGCTGTTGTTTGCTAGATTCTTGGTTTTCATGAAATATGTTTGTAGTTTTTGTAAGGTTTGGAAAGTTAGTTTGCTGAATGTTGAGTCTAGTCATTCGTGTTGAAGGCAATGCTTCAACAATTTGTCGTAGTTCATCACTTGGTGTTATAGTTGTTGTTAGGTTCAATATATCACCCTAATGCTATAGTGATTCACCATATCTGATCATGTTGATGAAAACTTGTTTGAACATGTATCTTTGCTCCTTGTTGGGATTCAGCTCAACGGTTTTCAAATGCGGTGTACTAGTGTTTCAATTGAGGGGTGGTTTCCGATCCATATTAATCAAATTAGCATACCCATCCTCTAACGCTAACTCTTTGTCGCCATTTTGTAAATTGATTGCCAAGAAAACCACTAAAATCAACAAAAGTCTTCAAATGGTTACACTTAAGATCTGTTAATAGATGTAAATTTTAGAAAAAAAGATTTGATTTCTTGGGGTTTTTGTTCGTGAAGGCAAGGTGCAAAGGTCGGTAGTTCATTCTATAACATGTCCTCTTTTTATTTTTATTGTTTTTCTATTAATTAAATAGTCATGTGGGAATTAGGATAGCTAGGAGTTTGGAAGATCTTAGAATTTGTAGTAACCCATATGATTTAAAGAACATAACTCTTTCTGTCTCTCTCTATCCCTCTTTCTTTTCTTTTGACTTTTCCATCCCTATCAATTTGTACTCCATGTTTTTTTTAATACATAAAAGCATATTTTTGTTGAGCAACTCAACAGCAAGTAATTTCTATATAAACTAGGAACCATCTTTATTTCTTTTAAAATTATAGTATGTCCTTCTAAGTTCTAATTAGTATGAGTGTTCTTTACATATCCTTCATAAAATGAGTTAACATATTGAGTCGAGTTCTATGAATAATTATAATCTCTAAAATTGTATTATAAATCCACCTAACACATTATCAACTAATCGACTAGCAAACGAACCCTTACCCATGCCTTCAAGTGAAGCAATTTATTAATATGGTATTCCTCATCCTTTGTTAATCTTTATCTTGAATTTATTTACAAATAAGACCACTATAATTTAAAGTACTATAGTGAGTTGTTGATCTCAATATTCCCGTTTAACCTCATATTCTTGATATTTTTCTACACCTATTCCATATTCTTGCATCATTAACATCTTGAACCATTCTAAACTTGTTTTGCTATTAGTAAGTACTTTAGTAGTGCGATGTAGAATTGTAGATTTAATAGTTTTCTAAAATCTAACACTCAATATTTTGAATCATGATTGGCTAATCACGTGTTATATAATATGACTGTAAGTACTTATTCGTGTTAATTTTTCAACTCATGGTTGATGAGTGTGCTAGAAGTGGATGTTGTTTGAGTGTGGGCAGCTGGTGGTTGGTATTTTAGTGGATGGAGGTAAGTCGAGGTTCATCCGAATCCACCTACAATCCATTGCCAACTCGAGTTGTAATGCAATGGATAAATGGTAACAATAGGTTTTGTTTTACCCTTTGTGTTTTACAATAAGGTGTGTTCTTATATGCTTTTAATGTTGGGTATCATGTATTTCATTTAGTTAATTTATGCTCAAAATGCATTTTCAATTCCATATTGGTTTTAGATGTGTTATGTATATTGAAAATTATATTAATATGTTTTGATGATTTGTTTGTATAAAAACAATGCTTGAGTTTGATTTATCTTGATATTTTTATGTTTTCCTTGAACTTGGTCAGAACAAGAAAGAGAGAAAAAAGGTCCGGGAGGTGGGCCTGTTGAAGAAGGATCCTGACCAGATCAAAGATCAGATTCAAAAATTGGAGGTGATGAGTAAGTTGGCTCCATTTTAATATTTTTTTGCTTCTACCTTATAGATTCTGATGGCTTGCTTGTTGTGTATTTTTTAGTTGCTTTATCGACCCTGTTTTTCAACTAGATCTTTTTTAACTAGACAAGATTTGATTTCTTTGGTAATAGCTTACATATATTATTGTTCTTCCCAACTTGTTACCTTTAACAAATAATAATCTTTTGATTGCAATGACGTAAATTCAGATTTATAGGAGTATATGACGATTAATAGGAATTAGTGGTGGAGAAGAATATATGTGGGTGATCATTGTAATTGTGAAATTGATTTTCTTTGTTGTAGATAAGTTTTAGACAAGGCTGAATGATGTATATGCTTTGTGATTACGGCTTTGGTGTTGTCGCTGTACTTGCTATGTGGCGGTCTTCTTTCTATGCAAGAAGGGGGCATTGTTCTTAGTTCTTACTTAGCTAATATAAGTCTTTACTTCAAGGTTAATGTTAATTTAATGTATGAGAAGGTGGTAGTACAGATAGTCATACAGATTATTAGCTTTAAACTTTGTTGCCTGCAAATTGTTAGTTAGAGGCTATCTCAAGTGGTCATAAGATGCTATTCTTTGAGAAAAATGTTGTGTTGAATGTAAAGGAATGAAACTTAAAAAAATTTAGGTGCATCACCACAATGAGGTGAGATTGATCAAGCGTTTCTTTATGTCAAATTTCTTTTCTAGTGGGAGACATATATGATTGCCGCAACGCCATTGAAATCATCAAAATTTGTCCTTTTTGTTGTGCATTTTCTATTTGTCTTCGGAACTATATTCTTAGATATTTTTGTATTCTTCAATTTGAGTGTATGTGTTCACTCGATTGTGTAAATACAGAGGCTGAAGGTGCACTCGACAAGGCAAGGAAGCATAAGAAAAGGCAGCTTGAGGACACTTTAAATCTTGTTATGAAGAAGAGAAAGGTATTTATGTATATTTTTTTGGCATATATATCAAGTTATTTTTTTTGCCTTTGATGCATGTATCATATGTGGAAAGTCATACTTATCTAACTTAATATAGTCCACTCTAGATTATACACTTGTGCTTTTCAATTAACCACGGGAAGTAAGTGTCTGAACTTGTGTTTCTTTAAATGCTATTGTACAATGCCACTATCTTTAATGGATGTTTTTTGTGGAATTAAAGGAGTTTCATTGGATTCCGCTGAAAATGTTGTGTTTGAACATATTCAACCATTCAACTACCTTTAATGACACATGCACTCAGCGGTGGAATGACCAAATGAGAATTTGATAATGAGTATCAAACAAAATCATTTTACGTGTTAATGTAAAATTTATGTGTATGAAGCTAGGGCTGAACCTAAGCCCTTGAATTTCTTGTGAGGTTTACAGCTAATAGTTGGGAACTCTAATCCTCTTTGAATGGATGGACATTGTTTCACTTCTTGGCTCTTGTAGATTAAGATTATGGGTCATTTGTAAACATGTGCATTAAAATGCTCATGTTGTCAGATTTCACCTACCATATGCATTAGGTCTTATTGATCTTTTTTAGTTGCTCACCCCTACACAACAACTAGAATGGCAAAACCTAGATCCCACTATATAGGTTGAACTACATGAACTGCAATGCAACAAATCCCTCTGAGTATCATTTAAATGCTAAGCTTCATTATTCTAGATAAATTTTAGTTTACTACATTCTCTTCATAATTCTTCTCCATCTATATGCTGCAGTAAATCCTAATTCATTTTATTTTTCACTCATGTTATCTTTATGAATTTTAGTCAACCACTTTCTCTTCTAAGCTTTTCAAAGTTCCAACTGTTCACTTTTACAATTGATGTATCTTTTGGTCTTCTTTGCAGGTGACCAATCCGACATAAATGCTTTTCTCTTATTTTTTCTTCTTCAATAATGTCGAGTTCAAAACCCTTTATTATGTCCATTTCAAATTCTATTCTATAGCATGTGGTCCCTACTCCCTCGTGTATCTTAACATACACATATTAGTTACTCCCAAAAGACCATATATTAGTGTTGGTCTGATGTGAGTTTGGTAGAAATTTCCCTTTAACCTTTGTGACACACCTTGGTTGCCTAATATTTCGGTCGCTAACTATGCATTTGAGCCACCCACACTGGATCCTATGCTTTACTTGATTAATATCTTATGTCAAAACCTGATCCAAGGTGCTTGAAACACTTATTTAAAAAGAGATCTTTTGTACCTAACTTTATAACACCTCTGTCATGGTCATATGTGCCAGAACGATTTGAGATAAGATAGTTTGGATGAGAGTAACTTGGATTGGGGTTAAAGGCTCCAGTTAGGAAGATTATATTACTTACACCGACAATACTTGTATTTTTTCAATGCATATCATCATTTTTGTTCGCTTTTCTGTCTTTATTTCCCGTGGGTTTTTTGCTTTGTTGCAAATCTGCACATGCTGATTATGTTTGGTGTTTTCTGGGATACATTTATTTTCTGTGCAATTAAACATTCACCTTTATTTTGGTAATTAGTTTTTTTTTCATGAATCCTAAATTCTGCAAGTGGCAGCTCATTAGTTTAGATCAATGCTGGGCTATGTGATAATCTATGCTTTTGTTTGACAGGAGTATGAAGAAAAAATGAAGGAGAAGGGCGAGGAACCAGTAATGTTCAGGTATTTTATCTTGAATTTTGTCTTACTTGATAACAGTTCTACATTGAATTTCTTTTTTTCTGATACAAGGTGAATCTCCTGCAGCCATTTGGGACCTGTACGTAGACGGACATCGGCTGAAGAAGACGATAGAGCAAAGCACCCACAGCCTGAAGTAAACCATCCCTGATCCTTTTTGTCCTTTGTAATACTCTTTGCTCCACTTTGAATGCCTTGTATAGGAGATCATGCTTAATATATAAATGCAACTATTTACACTATGGAGCATTACTAGTGTATATTAAAAAGTTCAAGCTTTTAAAATGGTTTGAGGGAACATGTTTTCGACTTGCTGCTGTGACGTGTATTTGCCTTTTTAAAAATTATATACATATTCATTTTTATATTTGTCTTTTGTTTTTTGGTGTTGCCCTACAGGACTCTGTTTATTATCATCCAACACTGAATCCCACTGGAGCACCTCCCCCAGGGAAACCTCCTATGTACAAGTCTTCTATAGGTTTTCTACTCATGTCCTTATAGTTCTTTTATCTGATGTATCTCTTGTTCTGCTTATTGCCATTTTCTTATGTTGTCTTCCCTCTTTTAGTTAACATTCCGACTTAAATGCAGGGCCTCCAATTTCTTTGTCAGAAGCTTCCACATCTACAGATGCTGGGCCTTCAGCAGGTCCTGATGATGTTGAGTTGCCTGCGCCACCTCCACCTCCTCCTTTACCACAAGTTGGCGATCCTGATGCCATAAATACTATTGATACGCCTGTTTCTCTACCCTTACCTCCTCCGCCACCAATGCCTCCCAACCCTGCAGGTTCAAATTTGGCGTCTGCATTGCCTCCACCACCACCACCTGGTCCTCCTCCTAGAGAACAAATTGGGATTCGTCTTCCCCCACCGCCTCCACCCCATCAGTCCATACCGCCTCCACCACCAGGCTCTTCTGATAGTGAGAGGGATAGTAATAGAAATTTAGTTCTGGATGGGGCTTCTTCAAAAGATATGCAGGTACCTCATCTTTGGCTTCGTAAACATCTCACTGAACTTACAAATTACAATTATGCTTTTGGCTCTTGCCCCAACCCCCACAGCTTTTTTCTGGCCGACATTTGGGATTACACTCCCTTTCTGAGAAAACTAATGTTCTTCCGGCCAATTTTGTAATCAAATTGGTAATAAATCAAAATTCAGTGTTACTAAACCTTATGCTCATAAGTCTTGCCTTATTTCTTTTGGCTTAAATTTCATTGACTTCAATTTTAGTTCTTTCTTAGTCTCACGAGTGCCTAATTGTGTATTAACTGTGAATATTATCAAAGAGAAATAAGTGATTGGATGTCTGTACTTTGGTGCAGGTCTCAAATATGCTCCCGCCACCACCTCCACCGCCTGGATTCCCTCCTAAGTCACTTGAAAGTCAGTCTGGTGCTGAACATGATAACAAAAATTTTGAAATGGGAAAAGAGCCTCTAAAACTGATTCCTCCTCCACCACCAAGGCAGCCTCCAGGACCTGTAGCATTCCCGACATTACAGCCTGATGTATTACCTCCAGGTATATCAAGATTCCCTCCACCTCCTCCACCAGAAATGAGGCCACCATTATCTGCTTCTGGGGTTCCTGGGCCGCCTGCACCCCCTGGTATGGTACCACTTATGCCAAGGCCACCATTTGGTCCTTCCCCTGGACCACTGCCTATGATGAGACCTCCACTTCCACCAGGTCCACCACCAATGATGCTACAGGAGGATGTAACTGCAATGAGACCAACTGTTCCACAAAAACCGTCTTATGTTAAGTCAGCTGCACCCACTGTCTTAAAGAGACCTCTTGCTCAGCATACCCCTGAGCTTACAGCTATGGTATGTTCACCTCATGCTTGAAATAGTTATTGCATCAATCATTGCAGTATTTTTGAAATGTGCTGTTTGAAGTTTTACCTTTTGGCTTCACAGTACTTTGTGTTTTAAAATGCATTTTTTAAACATGAATTTATTTTATTTTGAATGATTCTTCTAATTTTAGATGGCACATTGTGATTTGAAGTGATGGTTTCTATTGTAATGCTCACGTGAAGCTATTTTTTGCTTTTTATATGAAACGTGTTTTCAAAGACTTCAAATATGGAAAAGGTGCTGAATTTAAAAGGTTTTGTGTGACAATTGAATGTGCAATTGCAGTTCACAGATTTTTTGGTATCTGATCAGCAGAGACAATTTTGGGATATTCTTTAACAGTTTACACGAAGAAAAATTAAAATGTACATTATTCTTTTACACAATGTGTGATGGACAGTAATAGACCTATGTGTGGTCTGATATGATTTGTCAAGTGTACACTCTTGCTGAGTGCTGCTGCTAAACGTGAGATCATTTTAGTATAATTTATTTTACTCCTAGTAAAGTAATATTGTCCAGTGTTTGGTTTGATGAACTGCAAGATGTCATATCATTTGGCTTTAATTGTCCTTTTCCCGTATCACTCCCTTTACATATAATTTTTATAGTCAAACATGAATAAGTTACTTATTTCCTTTTCTTTTTTTCTTTTCCACCCGACTCTAATTTCTTCAAGTAGCTGTAAAGCTTTTGAGACAGTTTAGTTTACATCTGTTGTGCATGAAGTTTATGATATCTTCTTGAAAATCCTTAAGAAAAGCAATGTTAGCTTGTATACTCCTTATATATTGTCACCCTGGTTACATTGAATTACTACAATCCTTCGGTTTGCATTTGTTTCATCTCATTTGTTTTCTAGTCACTTATCTATTGCGATAGTTTTATGCATCTCCATCCAAATCCAAAGTTATTTCCATGCAAGTTTTTTTCTGAAATCTCCCAAAATTGTCTTCCTGTTGCCGTCTTGCTCAATAGTTCTTGAATTTTCTTAACACCTTCCCTCAAGTTGACCATCTATTCTTATAACTTCCAAAAAAATTTAAAACCCAACTCATGTCTTTTTTTGGTTCCAAGGAATCATGTATATAAGATTTCCATCGATTTATGACAAAATTTGTCAAATCACCCCTTATTACTATAGATTGAATTGGGCTTTTTCTCTTGTGGCTACCAAAAATAAAAGCTATTGCTCAAATCTCAATCTCTTGGGGGTTATTTGTGGGGCCTACAAAACTTTAGCCACTATTGCTGCTTCAAAATTATCCTTTTCCTTAATTTGGAAGGTATTTAGTGGTGGAGCAAGAGAAAGGGTGCCTACTAGTGAAGGGGTGAATGTAGACGTGGCGATTGTTAGTGTTGGAAGTTGTTGTTTCTTTTTCATTGAACTTCTGGAGGCGATGGGTGTGAGGAATTTGGAGGTTATTTTTGGATGATTTGTTGAGTACATATCTTTTTTTTGGCTGGTAGTATAACATTTTTATAACTCATAAGATCTTAAATCAGCACTGCATTTTAAGTTCACCACAACATGAAATGCTTGTTGTTCCTCGTCTGATCTTACCAGGTAGTAAGTGTCTAGTTGTGATTGCATTTTGGCTTTCCAATTTCCTTTTCCACTTGCCTCGGCATGCTTGAGAACACGACCAAACTTCTACTCTTGCATCATTGCACAGTTGTCGGAGCTTGGCACCATTTCAGCATTTTTGTGTTGAGATAATGATAGGGATTTAGGATGATAAGAGTTGAAGGAGAGAGAGAGAACACGGTTTTTGGGGTGTCGTTGAACTCTTCATGAATTGAGGATTTACCAGAAGTAAACTTGGGGTCTCTAATGTTGATCGATTAGGTTTGAGAATAGAGGGTGGTATACTGAAGGTAGTTTCGTGCTACATTTCCTATTTCTTCAGTCATTCTTATTCTATTGATTTTGGTGTAATGAGGCTGGTATAATGATTTTGGTGGAAAGTACTCATCTATATTTTTTAATACTCAGGTTCCTGCATCTGTACGTGTTAAAAGAGAGTCTGCTCTTCCGAAGTCAAAACCAAAAGCATCTACAAGCACAGCTATCAATCAGCCGCCTGTGATTTCAGTTCCAAAACCAGAATCAGTTACAAGTGCACCCGCACTTAAACCACAGAGCATTGACGACTCTTATATGGCCTTCTTGGAGGACATGAAAGCACTTGGTGCTCTAGATAGTTAAAACACCTTTCGTCCGAAGGGATGCATGATGCTCTGAAGTTACAGGGGTTCATGGTTGATTTGGAACTTTTGCTTGTGAGCTGAGTATTTGTCAACGTCTGCAGCAGTCTAATGTTTTAGAAGTACACCATTTATGTATGCTTTGATTGAGATTCTAATTTTTGGTGTAATTTTCTCAAACTGCTCCTTGAACCAAATGGAGTATAACTTTTTCTTTTACATCTAATAACAATTTTTTCTCTACTGCTCTCCAATTTATTGCAGTTTTTTTCTGTAAACAACTACTCCTATTATTTTAGGGTGCAAAGGAGTTTAATGGCTAAGAATCATCTATATGATTTACTGCGCACTTAAAAGGCTTTCGTATTGAAATCGACGAAGAGGGATGAAAGATTAATTTGGAAAGCTCAGTTGCAGTTTACATGGAGAATTGTTATTCATGTTTATTGTTTCAAATGCTCTATTTTATCGATGGATGTATGACGGAACCAAGAATCAAAAAGACAAGTAATTGTGGTTTGCATCAAAGAGAAAATTTATGTTTTTTTAAAAAGGTGGATAATGATAATAAATAAAGAGAAAATAAATTGTGTGGGTGAAATTAAAAGAGAGGTAAAATGTATGGAAGAGATTAAATCTCATCCATACATTTTAACTTTCTTATAATTCCATCAACACAATTTATTCATTCTCTTTATTTATTGCCATTATCTAAATTTTTCTTAAAAAATAGCAATCTTCTCATTAATGTAAATAATATTGGAGTGAGGGAGTATGAGTTGATCTAAACCTAACTTTATAGAGTGCCAAGTAGCCAACCTATAGGCTTTTCCATTTTTTTGAGATTTGAGAGCGAACAATAATTCCAACCAACAAAAAAACAAAACAAAATAAAAACAAAACTAAAAGAACTACATTAAAAATGGTCAGGGAAAAGTATCAAGACATATCACATACCTACCAAAAATACCCCACAAAATGCAATAAATCATTATTGTAATGGACTCTTGACTTTAAACTATTTGTAGTTTGACTATTTTGTCAAATAAAATTGCAAAAAAATATAAGAAATGGACTATATGAATTAAAAATTAAAATACATCAATATAAGATAGTTTTACTTTTACCTTTAACTAACTTTATTTAATTTTTTTAATAAAATATTATTTTTTTTCTTATCTATATTAATTATATTGATGATAAATCACTATCTCCAATAGAATATTAAGGAAATCATCTTTAGATTAAGTTGGTTAAATAAGGTAATATCCTTTATTTTATGCCTTATGACATAAATTAGATAAATCGATATAAAGTATCTTACAGAAAAAAAGTTAAAACTCCATCTAGCATATCTAATACTAATATAAAAAACAGTTTTAACACATTAACATATCAAGTAATTCTAACACTAGTATAAAATAGGTCAAACATGCATATATATATATATATACATATGCCATAAACAAACTTCACTAATATTTTTTTATATCGGTACATAATTCAATATTATTAAGATTTTTGATCTATTAACCAACACCATAACCTAAATAGAGGTAAACTTGTACTCCCTGGCATACATTAATGGTGTAGTTTATTTGCCATGTCACCTCTTTTGAGGAGTAAAATCAGGAACCCTGTAACAGTCCCTCCCAGTCCCATCCCAAATAATACTAATTATGTTGTTTAGTTGATAGTACTAATTACTAAATTAATAGTACTATTAACATACAATTATGTTGTTTAGTTGATAAATCCTGTCAGATTTAAAGTGTGATTAGTATGTAGTTACAAGTTAGTACTAAACAGTTGAGATATAATAAGTATTAAAAATAAATGTGAAAAAAGCAGTAAAAGTAACGGTAACTAGTGGGATCAGTGGCCACTGAGCAGGTGTCTGGCAGTTCCTTAGAGGGTAATTTCGGTATTTTCAAACCTAACGGAAACTTCACCAATGAACACTCTTTAATCTGTGTGTATATAAAGAGGAAGTACTATTTACTATTTAGTAGAAGTATTTAGTATTTAGTATTTAGTAGGAGTTTTTGCTTTGTTTCTTTTTGTTCTACTTTTTCTACAACTGGACTGGACTATTTTTCATCTCTTTTCCTTCCATTTTTCTTCTTATATTTCTCTTTTTTTGGGTCATTTTATGCAATTTTATCATTTTTTAAAAGTTTAAGAAAAATATCAGATTTCTGGGTGGTTTGATTCTGAAGAGATTAAGAAATGGAGCCTTTAAAACCTGAAGAGATTAGTCATCCACCCATGGAACAATTGCAAGGTTTAGAGTATTGTATTGACTCTAATCCTTCTTGGGGTAATTTTCCCACTTCCTTTTTTGGGGTTTTTGGTTGAATATTTTGATGGTTGGATGTTTCGATCATTTGATGCGAGTGTTTGGTAAATCAGCTCATTGTTAATTTTTTTTTTATATATTAACAGGACATGTTTTTATAAAATAGAAAATTTTCAATCTTTCTTTTAACCATTTTTGTTTATAAAATGACAGATATTAAGGAAGTTAATCTGTGATTAACAAGTTTTGGTTGAACTGAAATTGGATGATTACAGGGGAGGCAGTTGCATTGGGTTTTCAGCATTACATTTTGGCCTTAGGAACTGCTGTTATGATTCCTACTTTTCTTGTTCCTTTGATGGGTGGTTCTGATGTGAGTCCTTTCATTTTCAGCTCTCCTTATTTTTATGCTTTTATTTTGTTTCTTCAATTCTATCTAAAAAGCTTTGATTATTAGGGTAATGAAATGTTAGAAGTATAATCATAAGAGGGTAGTTTGTAGCAATTGTTTAGCTTTGAAACATTTATTAATTTTAGTATCTTGGAAATTTTCTAATTACATTAAATGTTCAAGCTAATGTTTCTATATACATTCTCCTCTATCTCAAATATTCAATCATGACAAATATAATTTGCTACAATTGTTCAAATAGTGTTGATTAGAAATACAAATTGTGCATCCTATAAAATTGTGTCATAATTGTATATATTCAACTAATATCTTCTTCTTTCCTTAAGTTTGCTATGAATAGACATATAATTGGTTCTTCAAAAATTGGTATAAGACAAAAAATAAATACTTGTGTGGATGAGACTAATAAAGAGAATGAGTTCGTAGACGAGATTACCAGAAGAAATGTAGGTTTACAATCAAAATCTATATGATAAAGTTAAAAAGACGAACTAATACACTATATGTAGCTACTATGAGAAGCTTAATCAAATACATATTGAGTACAAATGCATTATTAACATGATTTTATCGTAATATTTTATATCCTAAGTAAATCCCGGCTACAGTATTTATAATCAAATATAGACAGTATTATCCTTTTAAAAAATGCACTTCATTCAAGCACTCATATAAGATGTTAGTATTAATTTGTAAAAATGTGAAAAATGTAGGGTGACAAAGCAAGGGTAGTGCAAACATTGCTTTTTGTACAAGGAGTTAATACTCTACTACAAACTCTATTTGGTACCCGGCTTCCAACCGTGATTGGGGCATCTTATGCATACATGGTCCCTATCATCTCCATCATACATGATTCATCTTTTACAAGGATTGAAGATCCTCATATGGTAATTTCACTCATTTTCATTGAATTTCAGCTTTATACAAGTTTAGTTGAGTTGATTGAGACCTAAAAAGAAGCAAAGAAAAAGCTGGTTTTCAACCTTTGACCCCACCTTTCCTTTCTTATTGGCTTTTGGTAAAGATACCGACTTTAAGTTTTTGAGAGTAAAAGTGAATGATATCACTATCAATGCACTTACTTCACTATGAATATGCACACTTGATTCCATTTTGTATTTTATACCTTAAAAATTGTGATACTTATCTTTAATGTATGCTTTTTGGAAAGTTAAGTCCAATGTTTTTAATGCTTTTTCAACATCATTAACTTACAAAGGAAATGAGATTAGGGTGTGTATGTGGGTGATTTTTGTGATCGACTTGTTGAATAGGCTGGATTTATTGTGAATGTCAGTATATCAACGGGATAACATGAGATGCACACACTTCATAAGCCAAGGAGATGTATACCATCCCAAAAACATATGGCTTGGAAAGAGGGCCTACACAGTAGCTTAAAGTGTTCACACCATATTTAATTTGTCGATGTGGGATAAACCATACCAACATCCCCTCATTGCAAATGGTAGTAATTAATTAGGATAGGAAAGCCATCCTTTTCAGACCTATTATTTTTAATTTCTAATCAATTAGTTGGTCAAATGACTAAAAACAATTTGTTAAAGGACATTTATGCCAGCTTAAAAACCGACTTATAAGCCAAAAAAACTACTATTTTTTATTGACTTTTTGGAATAACTTTTATCTAAAAAACAACCAACATCTGCATAATAAATGGTTTGGTTTAACAATCGCTAACTAAAAGCAACGGTATCGATGCGTTAAACAAGCCAACTAAACTAGTCATTTGTCAGACATACTCTGTTAATTTGCGGTTTTGCAATTATGTTAGCTCATTTTGTGGGGATTAATTAGTTTAGAAGTTTCATTATTTATTATAATAATTGGTTGTGTAATGTACAGAGGTTTAATAGCACCATGAGGGCAGTTCAAGGAGCTTTAATAGTGGCTTCAAGTCTACAAATAATTCTGGGTTACAGCCAATTATGGGCAATCTGTTCAAGGTTAAATCCTTAAATTCAACTCATTTTCCTCTATATATGACCCATAATGGTGTCAATTTCAATGTCATGTTTTTTCCTAGTATGAGTATCATTTTCCTTGAATTGGGTCTGGTATGGAATATGGACCCACTAGACTTTACTGCCAAAGTGCCGCCAAGTTAGGCGAAGTTTAGATTGTTAGTCCACCATACAACTCAAAACAATATCGGGTCGTGCTATGCAATGCATGCCGTGCTCAATTTCACTAAACAATAGTCCATGACACGATATGAGCATGCAAGCTTGCAGGCCGTATCGGGCCATGCAGCATGCCAAATCACTAATTTATTAATTTTTTATTTTCCTACGAGCCATATATTATATGTGTGCCATTTTTCAAAACTCGTGAACATGAAATGCTCGTGGCCCACTACAAAATCTAGGCTTCTTAGGAGTTACATCAAAATAATTCAAAGTGTTTTAGAACACAAACATACAAATTGAAGTAAATGAGACAGAAGCTAGTCGCCAGGTTCGACAAAAAGTATTGCAAAGTGCGACGACTTTCTGCCTTAAAACGTTTATTTCGTTGAAACACAGCTTAACTATACTAGAAAGTAACAAAGATTCAATATGTACTATGTATGATCTGTCAGGTTTTTTAGCCCAGTTGGTATGGTTCCAGTTATATCATTGGTGGGATTTGGCCTGCTTGATAGAGGATTCCCAGTGGTAAGCCCAATCAATTAAAATTAAATTTCATCTGCAAATAATTTAAATATTTTGTCTTAAATTTTTATTGAAGACCGTTGCTGTATGCTTTGCAATTAATTATTGTATCCATATCACGTAGTAACATTTATAAGGTTTTAGAATGGGGTCTTATCTCAGTTGGAGTAATTATCGCTATTTTTAGGCAGGTTTCCGAGTTGGATTCTCACATAGCTCTCCCCTTCCTTCACCGCGCTCTGTAATAAATATTTATTCGGGTTTTGAGAATCTAGTCTTACCTCAATTGGAGCAATTATTGCCTTCTTTAGACAGGTTCCTGAGTTTGATTTTCACATAGCGCTCTCCTTCCCTCATCGTGCTCTGTAATAAAAAAACATTTATTCGAGTTTTAAGATTCGAGTCTTATTTCAGTTGGAACAATTATCGTCTTTTTTAGGCAGGTTCCTGAATTCGATTCTCATATAACCCTCACCTTTCCCACCGTCCTCTGTAATAAAAAAACATTTATTCATGTTTTAAGTGGCTTTATCATTCTATACATGAATCATTTTATATTGGCTTGTTTGGTTTCCAGGTCGGAAGATGTGTAGAAATTGGGATTCCAATGCTTATATTATTTGTTGTCTTCTCACAGGTATCTGTCATTATTATTGTGACCAAAAATTATATCATATTTTATTCTTTTGTAACAGTAGAAGTATAAAACCGCATAAGATTTGGTGTGGACATTTAGATTTTAACAAAAAATTAAAAAAAATTATATATATAGATAAGAAATAAAGAAAATAACGTAGTGCATAAAAGAATATTGCAAAATTATAGCGCAAACAAAAATAATTTGTGTTGCTTGCTACGTCATGAAAATAGAGGGAGTAGGAGTACTTTTTAACCTTTTATTTATTAAAAAGTCTAGAATATTAATATTACAAAATAGTAATCTTTAATGGACCTTAGTATGGTTAAGGAAGGTTTGGATTTTAGTAGTTGCTTCCACTCATAAAAACCGATTGTTTAAAGAATAACGACTACTCCCACTGTCCATTTGGTTTTGCTACGTTATGCAAAATCTAAGTGACTGCTTTTAAAGAACTGAAAATACCCATTAGTCGCATTATCTTGATTACTAAGATGTTAATTATTTCCTGTTTAACCCATGTATGTGCAGTATCTGAAACACTTTCAGATCAGACAGCTGCCTATGCTGGAGCGCTTCGCGCTTCTTCTCTCAGTCACAGTTATATGGGCTTATGCACATCTTTTGACGGCTAGTGGGGCCTACAAACACCGCCCTGAGAAAACTCAGATGAACTGCCGAACTGATAAGGCTAACCTTATCTCGACTGCACCATGGTAAGCTGATCACAGGAAGTGTGATGATATTGTTATGCTTAGACAAGAAGTCAAGGATCGACTGATCATCCCTTGGATTCACTTGTGTAGGATAAAGATCCCATACCCATTGCAATGGGGTGCGCCTTCTTTTGATGCCGGTCATGCATTTGGAATGATGGCTGCTGTACTTGTCTCGCTGATTGAGGTAGCGTGCGTTTATAGTTGCCATAGACTCGAGTATGAAACTATTAGTGTACTTATGTGATTGAAATGTTGCTACAGTCCACCGGAGCTTTTAAAGCTGCAGCTCGTTTAGCAAGTGCCACACCCCCTCCGGCTCATGTTCTAAGTCGCGGTATAGGATGGCAGGTATTTATGATTCTGTTAATGTTAGCTCCGGGTTTAGCAAGTGTCAATCCCCCCGAAAAATTGAGATTCGCAATTCTGCCTGTAGGGTATCGGGATTCTACTCAGTGGACTATTCGGGACATTAAGTGGCTCTGCAGTCTCCATGTGAGTATTACATTAGCCCTGCAATCCTACTAATGTAGCAGCACGATGACATAAAACTAACATTAACATTGTCGAATTTCAGAGAAAATGTCGGCTTGCTTGGAAGCACTCGTGTAGGAAGTCGTAGAGTAATCCAAATTTCTGCGGGTTTTATGATCTTTTTCTCGATGTTAGGTCAGACATAACTTCTTTAACTCTCTTTGATTAAGAAAATCGCTGATAGATTGACAAGATTCTCACCTTTTCTGACCGATACTTGCAGGAAAATTCGGGGCTCTCTTTGCTTCAATACCGTTTACAATATTTGCTGCAATGTATTGCGTCTTCTTTGGCCTTGTCGGTGAGTTCTAAAAATTTTCGGGTTGAATATGGTTTAGTCGAAGAAAAGTGCAAAACTGTTTTGTGATTCGGATGATGCTTGTTCAGGTTCGGTAGGGCTATCATTCTTGCAGTTCACAAATATGAACTCCATGAGAAATCTTTTCATAACAGGTGTAGCCATGTTTCTTGGTCTGTCTATTCCTGATTATTTTAGAGAATATTCAGCTGGTGCTTTACATGGACCTTCACACACCAGAGCAGGATGGGTGAGAACATCTAATATGCTTATTCTAAGTACTTCCTCCGTTCTGTTATACTTGCAACTGATAGTCTGATAGTGATATTTTCCCGCACAACATGTTACAATCAGTTGCAAGTATTTCAAAACAGGGGTAATATTAATTTAACTTTAAATGCAAGGACTGAAGTGTGACTCTGCAATACCTACAGTTCAATGATTTCTTGAATACAATCTTCTCGTCATCACCGGCAGTGGCACTGATCGTGGCGGTTCTCCTGGATAACACCCTTGACTACAAGGACAGTGCACGAGACAGAGGAATGCCGTGGTGGGTCAAATTTCGAACATTTAAAGGAGACAGCCGTAATGAAGAGTTCTACACCCTTCCCTTCAACCTCAACCGGTTTTTTCCTCCATCGTGAAGTGTCGATCGTTAACAGCCCTTGATAAAGGCATCAGATTTTAGCTCCTGTACAACGCCTTGAGATTAGTTCTAATAGCATTGTGCTAGTCACACAATTCTGGTGATGAAGTGGAGTAAATCAAGTTTTGCTCTTTATGTATATCTCAACTCGGTATTTCGGGTTATTTTTAATAACAAAATTATTTATTTGTTCTTTTTAAAAAATAATGATTAATGTCACATAATTCAACAATCTTCTTGTGAATTGCAAATTAAAAAAATAAATTATAGCTGGTTATAAACTAATTTTAGACTATTTTGAGGGGACGTCGAATTCAAAAAGCGAATCAGCTGGCGCATTATATTAATAGTGGTGAGATGCCATAATGAAGAAGATTTATTCACAGCAAGAGCACAAAGCATGTAAGTGACATCCTTGTCAAGAACTAGAAGACAATTGTAATCAAAACATCATTTTAAATTGATCAATCATACCAACAAAACAGATACATATACATCAATAATCTTGTATGAATGTCAAAAAATCGATACTAAACTCTCCTTTCTAACCATGGGTTTGCCCTTGTCGACGACACGTTGTGGAAAGGTAATGCTATATGGAGCAAACTCACAGGAACTGTACTTTTTCTGCCTCCTACTCTGTATTTGTAGACTGTACTTTTGCTTTATCCTATATAAGAAATAAGACGGAAAGTACGAAAGAGAGGGGAAGGGATGAAGTCTAGTGAGATTTACACATGCATTCGGGACTCCTAGGTTGGCGATAAATGCTTTGTCCATAGCGTCTCACATGAACTTTTTGACCTTCATCAAACATTTTCTTTATCCTTTGCTGAAAGCTGCTCCATTCGATGGTGTCATTTTCCAACAATATTGCAGAAATCCTCTTTCTATTTGGCCGTAATGTAGGAGCATGACCACCTCCAAAATATGTACGAAATCCAGATACCAATGAAGATAGTTGGCTTCCCGAATCAGTCATGGCAAAAACATCAGCAGTTGCACATGCAATGAAGTCCAGTGCAGCGAGCTGCAAAATTTTTTTTACCACAATGTTTAGAATATTTCATAAAAACAAGAGGTAGGGCTCTAAATTCTAATTTCTTTTCTCGTGTTTATTTTAAGGTTAGTTTCAAGTCTTTCTTTTATCCCAAACAGTACATTTTATAACACTTTTCTTTTAAGGGTAATTTTCATCCATATTCATCTTATATCTATTCCCTTCAAATCCCTTCTTTCTAAATCTATTCCCTTCAAAATTGGTATCTGAACAAAGGATATTATATCCCACTTAATCCCACCCCTTCCATTCCCTTCAGTTTCCTCAATTCAAACAAAGTGTAGTACCAATGTGAATGAGAAAACATAAGTTTTCGCAAGTGAGAATTATCTTAGGCACCAACACAAACGGGAATTAAGAAGATGACTTATGAGGAAACACAACTGTTTGAGGCCACAATAGCTGTAATTTTCTGTAAGAACATACATTTTAATGTACAAAAAGGCTCATTAACTCATGAGCACTTCTTAGTTATGTTAAGTTGCAAATGATGTTGATACAAAAATGGAAATAACCTTTTTGTTATCATTAATAAGGGTGCGTTGCGTATATCTGACCCCAAACCCCACCCAAAAGGAGCCCAGGTGGGAGCACACTTAGTGATGTTGGGATGATGGAATGTATTAATTATCTGGAAGTCCATCTTTCAAAAAAACTATTATGTGTGTGTGTGTGCAATGCGCTTGTGACTGCTCAAGTTGAAGCCAACAGAAGTGATGTTCACTTCATTGTAACTTATTAAGTAGAGGTTGACTATCATAAATTCATATATCAACAATATTTTAACTTCTATTAGCTACCAACACCAATATCAGAAGATGTTTGGACTGGAAGGTGTGTGTGTGGAAGATGCTATCCTCAGTGTATGATTGAAGGGTGCTTCAAAGGGTTATCTTTGTTTACTATAAAAATTTAATCGCCTTTTCAGAAGCACATGATGAATGAAACTATGAGAAATTTTGCAACGAGTGAATATGAGAGTAATTTCAAGACGAGTTCCCTTCAGATTAGTTCGGTAAGCTATGCATAGTAAAACTGAATGTGTTGGAAAGATATACATTTCAACTTGCAAGCACTGCAAAAACGCCAGTGAGTTACAGTTATATTTATTGTTGATAGCATGTTGATACTGTCAATTTCGGAAAGTCACTTCAGACATGACAACATGTCATGACTTCTCAATAAAAGAATGCGGCAAAACACGAGGATACTTACTGAATTACAGAATTCATGTAACAGTTTACCTGAGAAGAAAAATTCCTAAAAGGCTCAAGTTCACTGGGAGTCAGAAGATCTTCTTTGGTAACTAGATTCGGATAAAGGCTGGTGAAAGGATCCATCCTTGTCTTTCCACCATATATTTGAGAGCCAGCAAGATATATGTAAGTATCACGCTCTAAACCAAGGCCCGCAAGAAGAAGACCTGCCTCCTCCGGTGTCAAGGGACATCTTCCAGAGATTCTCAATTCATGAGGGGACACAGGCCTATGTGCATAAATATTTCACATTAATATTAGCAATAGACAGTTTATTGTTGAAGTCTAAAAACACAACATCTAAGTGAATAAGAACACCATCACACCTCAAATTTTTGAGTCGTTGAAGGAGCAATGGGAAATGAGTTTCTCTGTAAGCTTGTAACTCTTTCCTCTCACTTTCCCCTCCACCAAATTGACAATGGGAATAAGCCACCATATCAACTTCAAATCTCAAATGTAGAGCAAGATACTTGATTGGACTATTGCTCACATCATTTCTTTGTGAATCATTACTTGGCATAAAGTCTCCTAGCAGTTCTCGGTCTATTCTATTTCTCGATGAATTGTATTCTCTTATCCTTCTTAATAATAGTGATCCAATTTTTTGAATTTTTGGTACAAACTTCAAAGCATGGAAATTGCATTTACATCTCAGTTTCTGAAATAAAAATGATCAATCAGTATGAAGGAAATTCTTATCATTAAATGAACTAGTACAGTGAACCAATTAACACCAATGATCAGGGATGGAAACTGTAAACAGTTGAAAGAAAGCTCATAACAATCGGTCTTCAGAATGTTCATACAGGGCTGTATTTAGAATTCCAATCTGTATCAAATTTTACACGAACAGCAAAGAAATAACAATTACATTCACTATTGGTTAAAGAGTTCTTGGGAGTGCATGGTCTCTTTAATGGACTCCAGATCATTGACCAGAGGAGCAGAAGGGATTCAATTTCTAAAGAGCTTCAATGCTTGTAGCTAATATGAAAAAAAATGTTCCATAAAAGAAAATTTATTTTTTCAGAAAAAAGAGTGACATCAACCTACAACACTTGATGAAAAAAATTATGGTACTCAAATGTAACATCTTCACATTTAAGCTTGCACAATATGTTAAGGGAAGAATATCCTCAACCTGAAGGTGGTGAGGCATTGGATCAAACCCAAAACGGTTTCCGAATCCAAGAAGATGTACAACGCCATTTTGTAGAAGGACAGGAAGTACGACTCTTGTAAAATCAGTTGGCTGTGCCTCCTTCTCAAGTTGAGTATCAGTGATCTAAAAAACATTTAAAACATGACCAACTAGTCAGTAAAAGTGCACACATATCTAGTTCGTTATCAGAGGTCAAACATTTCTAGTAGCTACTAGTAAAATAACTTACAACACTGCCAACTGCTTCAAGGTCTATGGACCTTAGATGTTGAGGGAGTTCCTTTGTAATGGTTACTTCATCCTTCAACGTGTTCATGAAATGCTCTTCCTGATATATATCACCAAACTGGCTGCAGTTTTTTGTTTATACCATTGCACATATTAGCAACAAACATTAACATTCCTCTGTAATGCAGCAATGGTGACTACAATCGAACACTTTTATCAGTAATGGTGCCTACAGAAGCATAAGATAGATTTTCCAACTTCACAACAGGTTTTGTCTCAAATTAGTAGCAAATCTCCATGAAAACCCTAGTGTACACATATAGGAGAGGTCATGACACACTGCTCTTGAATCCTCAGAGCATAATATCCTGTTTTTCCGGATATTAATGCCCCTTGTGTCTGAGAAATCAGACTGAATAAGAAGTTACTAAAAAGGGAAAAAGAAAGAAAAAACAAAGAAAACCACCACAATAAAAAAAAAGAAAAGAAAGATCAAGCGAATTTTACATCTTAATGTTGAAGACACCGATTTTGAAATCCTACTCTCCAATTCTTCCTTATTCTCTCTTGTTTTATGATTTTCTTTTCTTATTCCTTAGTGTATAGGTAAGTGAAGATTGGAAAGTGTATGATTGCTAATGCACCAAAAATACTATTTTGTGAAGTACTACATAACCACACCTTGGATCTTTCCAAACGCTGCTATATAAAAATCTTGGGACCACTAGTGTTGCATTGAGTAATGATGCCACTGCAACCGCATTGCAGACCTGTACATCAAAAACTCTCCTTAGATTTCTGAATTCTGAAACAGAAGGTTCAACAGCAGATTTGAAAGAAACAAAGCATTAACAGAACAAATATAAGCATCTAACTACGAAGGAAATAAGCGATATGCACATTCTGGCTTGTGTTCTGATCGACTAATTTGTTATACTAATTTGATCACTATGAATTCAAGCACTAAACAAGTTTACTTAACCTTGCTTCATGAGTCAATGTGTAAGGTAGATCCAATGTTTGAGCATGCTCAACTATTCATAAGAGATGAGATTGAGAACTATAAATAACTCAACAGTCCCTGACATTAGTGCATTGTGCAGAAAAATAATTACGGCTCAGGCTACAGACTATAGAAAAGAATCAGTTAATGTACTATGTTCAAAGCAACAACAGCAACAGCATATCGCAAAAACACGTAGCTAATGTCAGAGAGCTCCATCTCTTCCAATACGAACTTATCCCTAGACTCTAAGTAATAGGAACTCATTTTCTTTCTGGCTCCAGCTTTCATAATTGACTTCTAAGTATAAAATTGTAGCCTTGATAACTTCTCCTTTCAATCTCTCCTATATACTTGTAGCCTTGATAACTTTGTGAATAAATTTAGCAATTTAGCTCTGAATTGTACTATTCTAAGCATAAAATTAGATGTTCAAAACTAAAATATGCATCTGGTCTACGAAATTTGGAGGAACAGGACACAAGCTTGTGGAAGCAAAATGTGCATACTATACATGATATTGTAGAGCGGATTTAGTGTCAAGCAATTTATAATATAAAGAAAAAGTTAAACTGAAGGATAGCTTTTTCTTTATTTCAACCATAAAGGATAGATCATGGATAGATTATCTTTCAGTTGATTGCTCGTGTGATTAGATATTGTAATTTTCTTTGGCCAAGTTGATGTTATAGTGTGAAGGGGGGTCCATCCAAGATGGTTTTTATGTATATGCCTCAACTTTCATAGTTGTCCCTCAAGAGTTACCATTAAAGGTTGATGATATCTTATAATTTTCCTATCTATATTGATATATGGGTTTGTACTCCTATTTTCTTGATATAGCAATGAGTTATAATTGTTTTAATTTTCATAAATACTAATTGTAACATGTGTGTCCATTATTGATGCGGTCAAAGAATCATATTTCTTTGTTTTCAGATTATAATGGACAATATCTTGTGCACTTCTTAATTATGCAAAGTGATGTTTTCTACCAAGGGTCAATCGGAAACAAACTCTATGTAATCACTAATAATAATAAGAGTAAGGTTGCTTACATTAGCCTCTTGGATGGAAATCACATAATGGCACTCAGTTAATGAAATGTTGTTGAATTAAAAATCCATGAAAGAGGTTAATATGGCAAAGGCCCTATAGTGCATAATCACATTAGAACAACCAGTTACTGCTAAAGGATTATTTCAAATCCTTTAAATGTCAATCATACAATGACAAAAAAAAAAAAAAAATTAAAAAAAAAAACAAAGCCTCAATTCCAACAATTAAAAAGATAAATGACTCTACGAAAATCCTATCTCTTAGGAGGACAAAATATGTGTAATTTACTCAATCACAAATGGTTTTCACTTCTTATAATGAACTATAGTAAAATGACTCATCATATCATGTGCACTTTTAATCTATGTGAAGTTGCACATGATGTTTGCTACCAAGGGTCTATCGGAAACAACCTTGTTGTTAGCGTTATCACTAATAAGGACAATATTGCGTACACACGACCCTCCTAACCCCACCCTATGTGGGAGCCATTAATGGCATTGAGATAATGGAATGTTGTTCAAAGGGTTTTTTAAGTAACCGGGGGAAATTTTCTTAGCATCCAAAAGAAATTGCATTAATCATGATAGTTGTATTCTAACAGGAATAAAAGCTTGATGGAATAGAGAAAATAAGAGGAGTTGTGAACTTACGGCGACTCGTTGTTGATTGAGACCACCATTTGCACTAATTAGTATGTATCCATTACTTCTTTTAAATCTTCCTGAAGCATGAACAAGAAAGGAGAAAAAAAATCAATTACTGCTGATTGAAGTAAAAAAAGTGATTTGTATTACATGTGTATTTGATCCTATGGTCAAGTCCTCTGATTACAACACATGCAATCCACCTAGCTCGATTTTTTGCCAAGTTGTCAAAGTATGTGGCTGAAGCAAAAGTCTTGAAAAGGAATTTTTTTCAGCCAAAAAAGGAGGCAGTAATAAGCCGGCATAAAAGAAATGTGTAATTACCTTTATCTTTTGGCCCTGGCCTATCCGCACAAGGTTTCCACAGTGATGCTTGTGAAGAAGGTTCTTTCCATGGATTAATTGAATCACGTCCATCCTGCATCATTGATATGGAAACACATAATTAACCAAAAATGCATACAGAAACACAGAAAGGAAATCGTATGAAAAAGGAAACAAAATGTAGGAGTTTGTGTATGCACTAAATGAAAACCTGTGCAGGAGAGCTAGATGCCAATTTCAGAAGACGACCATACATAAGCAATGAAAAGCTTTCTTTCTTGTTAGAGATACCTCTAATATCCTTTCCATCAAAATATGTAAACTTATAATCAGTCAATGAGAATCTCTACCATTTATATCCTTAAGCATAAAAGTAATTTTCACAAAACCCGAAATGTGAAAAAACATAAGCAGCTGCATGATAGCCAAAGAATGCTAATATTTTAAAGGGTGAAGTTCAAAAAAGTATCGATGGAAAAAATATACTCGTATAATTACAACGGTATGACAGTCATCCTTAACCTTGCTTAATGTAGTGTGGTTCATGGACTGTGGTTCATGATTATAGACTCAAAGACCTTAGTTAAGTTTGTTATCAATGTTCGTATTTCTGTCATAGCAAAGTCTCCCATAATATCATCAAATCCATCCTCATAACATAGTGTTGCAGACAGTCGACATATTTTAGCAAAGAAAAGACAAGGGATACAATAAGCGTGCTACATTCTCAAAGATGTTTAAAAACGTGAACAAATAGTCAAATACCACAAAGCCCTCTGATGTTATTGCAGTACCTTGACAAGAACCTAATCAGAAATACGAACCAAGTGGGACACTATATTAGCAAAGCAATCAACATATCAACACAAACCAAGTGGGACACTGTATGAAATCTTTGAATTATGAGAGGCCCATGGATGAGGACCATGAGGAAGGCCGCAAGTAGACATATTTTGTCCTGTATCAAACTAAACTCAATGTAAAACACAATCAGGTAGCCACTAGACTAGCTTTGCTTAATTTTACCAAGTGTTCACACTACATTAATGTTTTCAAGTGAATGTGTTACAATAGGCTAATACTAGGATATTTTGTCAAATATGTAATCCATCTAGGAGACATATAGTATAGGAATGAAGTGATCTGCCAAAATAGAACGGAATGGCCACATGAAGGAGATAAGATATGTAAGAAGTTAAACCTAAAACAGTCAGAAATATAAGAGAAGCATTATTGAGTTAAGAAGATCAATGAGGTTGTAATAGAGTTATCAAATGCACAGCTTTGTAGACTTTAAACAACAATCTACATGACCACATATTGGCAGAAGATGTGTGTTTGAAAGGACTATGAGGTGCACTAAGATTTGTGCATTGGTCTAAAAGTCTCTATTAATCCTATCAAAAGTTCAAGTTGTTTTTGACAGGAGTTCTTTGACAAAAGCACATTTCTACTATTCTTGCTTTGTTAGATTAAGGGTATTAAATATACATACCCCATCCAATACCAAAGATTCACCCACAATAGTTGTAATTTGTAATAAAATCTTCCTGGAAGGGAATGCAGAACATTTCATGGGAGAAGCATAAACTACCCCTCATATGGATTTTGATTTCCTAGTAGCTCTAAAACATAAATTGGTCAGTTGAATACTTTTTTCAGCCTAAAGTATGAAGTGAAGTTTACATGTAAATTGTAAAGTCCTAGGTGCCTTTTTCTTTATCAACACACAACATTTCATCACGCCAAAGCAATTAAGTGACTCCGATATAGGCTCCCACCTACAAAGGATTCGAACGTACGGGACCTAACCCTAGTAAAAACAAAAAGGTTGTTTCGTATTGATCTATGAAAGAAACCAAGGAACTAATCATTGGCTCCATCAAGAATGGATGCATCCTTATTAACATAAATTAACTAAAAAAAGTACGAACCTTTTTAAATCAAGCACGGCTAATTCATAGTAGTTTCCCATAATAAACTAAAGCTTTAATCCTATCTTAATGACTTGCACCACTAGTCAAGACTCATACAAAAAGCTGACAGCTGAAACAGAACCAAAATATACAGTCCAATACCTTCCACATGCTTGCTTCTAACACGGAACTTTTGCGAAAATTCATAGCATCAAACTCCACAAACATGAAAGAATCCAACCAGAACAAAAAACCTGTCAACCCAATAGCAAAACTAATCCACCTTAAATGCTTATGGAACCAATTTTGCCTTTTTCCACCATACGCACCCTTACCATTTGCTTGTTTTGCAACAATATTATTAGCACTATGACCCTTTAAGCTACCAAACAAAAAAGTCTTGCTCCAATAATGATAAGCCCCGGACATCCTCCTACCTGAAGAATAATCACTATTGGTAGTAGTCTCAAAACATCTTGCTGGACAATCTCCCATCCCGAACAAGAAATCAACATTAGCAGGATGAGGATGTGGACTTTTAGGAGAACCAAGCTTCCCCATCAAAATTTCAATCTCTCCCTATAACTCCAACTACCTTAACAAGAATTCAGAATTCTCTCCCCAAAATATAATCAAACAAGCAACCTCTTTTTCCACATGATTATTTAAATTAAAAAATCAGCCAACAAATTTCTACCATATCTCAAATAAGTTGACACAATCAACATGCCAAATCATCAGAAGACGTTTCACATATTTAATTCGATGGAGTTATTCATTTAAAAGGGTCAAATTAGCTAAAATAGAAACGTCAATACACCAACAGAAGAATTCGAAGTAAAGCAAGACAATGATATGTGAGTGAAACAAAAGCAATATATATTAAATTTCTGAGTTGCAATAACCATGAGTTGATAAATTATAATAAATAAGTTTAACAATCACATCAGAAAAAAAACTGCTACTCACCGAACTCCAAATGTTAGTGGTTAGTTGGGTTGCTTTGATCGTCCATTTCGAGATTGATCGCGATGAAGGCGACGATAAAGAACGAAATACAAGAAGGAAACCCTAGAAATTTAGTCATTTTACAATTTGATTTGGGGAAAATGAATTAGGGTTATGAAATTAAGCAATCAAATTATAGAACTTTTTTGGGGGAGGGTTGAATCGACGTACCAAACAAATGGAAGCAATTGGCGGGAATAATAAACAACCTCTTCCAAGTTCGTTAACCATTGAGCTCCATAATATATACATGCATTTGTCTGAATATTTCAAAAGAAATAATTTTTACTAATCAACTTACAATTATTTCTAAAAATAAAAATCCAACAAAAATCCAGATTTTGAAAGAATTTAAATGTTCAAATTGAAAATTAAAAAAATTAATTCTTTTCACATAATTTCTACCGAATAATTTCAAGCTGCAAAATTTGCAAAATGATTATTGAAAATTATATTACTAATAAATAAATTTATTTGAATTAGGGTCATCATTAATGTGTATGTTAATTATTTGGAGATTATGAAAGTTATAATTACATAAAATTTCTATTTATATTTTTTTGTATTTTTGAACTTGAAAGTTATTTTAAAAATTTCATCGCATTCAGTTATTTAGTTTACAAGAAAAGTAAAAACTAAAAAAAATATTATCCAATGTATAACTATTGTGCAACAAAAAAATTTCTAGCACACTTATTTCATTCGGATTACATTTTACATCCGATACAAGGATGCTCCAAAACTCAAAAGGTAATAATATGTTAGAGCCTATTATAAATTGTTAATGTTTATGAGAATCATCAGTTAGTTTAATGATTGAAAATTTTTGTGACATGAGTTTAATTCTAATGACCTATAAAACTAATTATTTTTTTCTCCTATTTTCATATGGATTATCTAACTTATCCTTGTCAAATAATACTTAGTGTTTTATTATTTTTCTAACTTATGTCAATAATTTTTGAATATTTAATTGAGGAAGTTATTATTGCTCCTACTTTATATAAAGCTAATTAATTGTTGTAAGTAATTTAGTATGAAATTGTAGATAAAAAAAAAATTTATCCTCTCAAAAAGAATGTTCTCTACTTCAAAATTATCATTAAAAACTTTAATTACAATTTTTAAGTATAAAAATAAACAATAAAAATATAAACAGAAGAAAACAAGATGAGTTTAATTTGAATTTACACATACAATCTTCACAAAAATATAATTTGTCAGAGGTTCAAAATATGGATCTTGCTAAAATTTGATCAGCTGGGTCGGGATACACTAAAATTTATTTTTGAATGAGTTGATCGTGATTTTGAACTTTAGTTTGTCTATGGTAGCGACCAGACTAAAATTTACATTTCAAATGTTTTTTCTCTCTGGTAGTACCTGCTATTGGGTGCTCTTAATTATATTCACCCATCCATGTTGCTAATTAGTTTCTATTATAGAATAGTGTAGTTTGTTGGTGCTTTTTGAGCATGTTAAATTTATGTATTCCAATATGTAGTAGTTTTGCACATTATATAGTGTAGTTAGAGGACGAGAGGAATACAATTAGGCTTGCACAAAGTTTGCCCTAATTGTAAATCAAGCCAAAATAAATCATTATATAGTTATATAATTTGGTTTTCAGTCTAAAATTTTTTTCCCAATTTTTCTTTTTTTTACACTTGACCAAATTGTAATCTATAATAAAATCTTATTGACGATAAAATTGTAAATCAAAACTCAAGTTAAAATTTTTGTGAACACACATAAAAATTACTGTTGGAATCATAAAAAAACAAAAGAACAATATGTGAAATCATGATAAATTTTATGGTTATTAATGGAAAGCCTATAAGTATGCAAACAATTCACATTATGTGAAAATGGTGTAAATGTATCATGCCAAGATTACAATATGAGTTGGGAAAGATTACAATGGTGTAAAAATTAGTCAGCGACGATTTTTAAAATTTCGTTCGCCATTGCTGACTTAATAATTTTGCCGCTTTTCACCCTTTTTCATAGTGGACTAGACCCGTAGGTAAATAGGCATGACCAATAAAATTTTAAAAACTAAACTTAAAAATCTAAACAAACATTCACACAAGAAATATAATCACAAAAAAAAGTCTAAAGTTAAATTGAAAACAATTCAATGCACTATTCAAAAAACTCAAAATATTCTCAAAAGACGAGACACTTGAATATGGACTTAGAATTTGGGCTATTAGAGTATTGTTTCTTCTCATATAATTAAAAAAATGGTGGTCATATATGAGACTATCTCACCATAAAATAAATTCATATATCTAACAGTTAGTACATTTCTTGTTAAGACCATCTCATTTAAGAACTTGAGTTAAAAAATAGAAAATTATATATTTATAAAATAAGCGGGAAAATAGGTTTATTCACGGATATTGTTTTTGTATTATTATCCACCCGTTAATCTTAGAGAACGAGTATCAACCATCTATTATACTAAATTATTTAAAAAATATTGTCTAAGCCCACTCTTTTTCAAGTGGGGTGAGTCGACCATATTACTAATTCCATTCTGGTAAATAAAGGAAGCAACCGAGGGTGTTTTGGGAATTTAACAGAATTTGACTCTTAACCAAAAGAAAGTAGAAAGTAGCAACACACAACACTCCACAGTCCACAGCAGACAAGGAGATAGTGAAAGTCCAAACATACTTTTACTTTTCGTCTTTACCATTTTCATTTTATTTTTTATTACAAAAACAATTAATAAATTAAAAAGAAAAAGAAGAATTGGGGTCTCAGAATTGAAGGGGGAAAACTGAAGAGCTGTATTCACATGGTAGTGTCGTAACTGGGGTCTTCTCCTTTTCTCTCTCTTCCCTTCCTCTCTCTCTAATTCCATTTTCATATCCATGCTTTTCTAACTCCTCCTCCTTTCTCTCTCTTCCTCTTCCATGGCCGACGACAAGGTATTCGTCTTCTTCTTGTTCTTCTGTTTTCTCTCTTTTTTTGCTTGTCTTTTCGTTGTTTGTAGATCTAGGTCGGTGAGTTTAATCTCCTCTTTTGATCCTTCCGTTATCTTGCTTAATTTCGCATACAATGTTAATTTTACTGCCTGATCTGTCAATGAATCTTAATTTTTTGTTTATCTTTTATTTCGGAGCTGGATTTTGTTCATTCTGAACTTATTTCTCGAAGTTTTGTTTTCAATTGATTTGTTGAAGCTCTTTTCTGTTGTTTCGAGCTGATATACTTAATTTTTGCTAACTTATAGCTTATTAGATCTGAAAATGCGCTTGATTTAGGTCACTGCTGCAGAATCTCTTGTATTAATCTTTACTCTTAAGTCTTTGGATCCTAAGTACTACCCTAACAGCGCTCAACTAGTTCATTTGCATATTCTTGTAGTTTAGCTTACAATTCATTATTCTGCCTTTTGATTTCTTCAATTTAGTTTCTTCTAGCTGTTGATTGTAGGTTCTCAGATTTACTTTTCTTTTGTGGTATAGTGTGTATAATGATTGGTTTCAACGGCTAATGTCCAATTGCTTACAGGAGCTATCTTCCACTGTGGTAGACACCAATGAATCCGTCACTGGCCACATTATTTCCACGACAATGGGGGGCAAAAATGGAGAACCTAAACAAGTATGTTGTATGCTCTGCTGGATTTTCTATCTATTGTCCTTGTTAGGTTTTAGTGAATTTCTTCTTATTTGATTGATTGGCTAAGTGGATAAAATGTATTCACTTTGTTTGGTTTTTTGTTTACCTATGCCATTTTTTTGACTTCTATGCTTGTATGTTGATTTGCTTTTGGTTCATGTAGCCGACCCTGTATTTTTGGGATTAAGGCGTTAGGCATATTTATTGTATGCTTGAAAGTCCTGCTTGATGTCGTCCGAGATTGGGGTTTAAGTGTCTTCAGGCTATTAGGGTTGGTTGTCATTTGGTGTACGATAGTGGGAAATACACCAACTTCTTTCTCATTTTTCCAAACCCGTAATTGAAGGTTTTTGACTGACATTTCAATGCCTTATGATTTGAATTGTGTGTTATTAAGCTGGTCTATGTGTCCTTGATGTGATGCTAACGCCATTTTTAATTCTTATAGACCATCAGTTATATGGCTGAAAGAGTTGTGGGGACTGGATCTTTCGGAATTGTATTTCAGGTGAATACATCATCAATTGAAGTGTTTTGTAGTACCAAAAATTGTTTCTAGTCTTTTTTGATTTTGCCTTTTTTATAGGCTAAATGCTTGGAAAACGGAGAAACGGTGGCAATTAAGAAGGTGTTGCAAGATAGAAGGTATAAGAACCGTGAGTTACAGTTGATGAGAGTGCTAGATCATCCGAACGTTATCTCGCTCAAACACTGCTTCTTCTCAACCACTATTAAAGATGAGCTTTTCCTCAACTTGGTGATGGAGTATGTTCCTGAGACCATGTTTTGGGTTCTGAAGCACTATAGTAGTGCTAATCAGAGAATGCCACTCATCTACGTTAAGCTGTACACTTATCAGGTATAGATTGTTCATTGTCTAAAAAAGTCAATTTTTTATGTAGGTACCATCAATCTTTTTAACATACCATTGCTTTGCAGATTTTTAGAGGCTTGGCGTATTTGCATAATGTTCCTGGAGTTTGCCATAGAGATTTGAAGCCTCAGAATGTTTTAGTATGTTATTTCTTTATTTTTTGATTAATTTTTGCTCAATAGAGTGGAATTTGAAGTATGTGATTGTTGCAGGTTGATCCCCTCACCCATCAAATCAAAATATGTGATTTTGGAAGCGCGAAAGTCCTTGTATGTAAACCTCCTTTTCCCTTTGTTTACTATCTACAGTCATAAAAGTTTCAATTTTTTAGTTGTAGTGGTCGTAGACTCGTAGGGGCATGCTTCTCTGTACTGCAAATATTCATTGGTTAAGTTGCACTTACAGTGCTTTTGCCTCTTTTTCATTCATTTACTCTGGACGCTTGTTTAATAACGAGGAGTGATAATGGTCAATTCATCAAGCAAGTAAAGATTTTTAACCTAGTACATTCTTCAAACAGGTTAAGGGTGAAGCCAACATCTCATACATATGCTCTAGGTTCTATCGGGCTCCGGAGCTCATTTTCGGTGCTTGTGAATATACATCATCAATTGATATATGGTCTGCTGGTTGTGTTCTTGCTGAACTTTTGCTGGGTCAGGTGAGCCTAATTTTTTAGAGATTGTTTTAGCTTTGCTACAATTTGAGAGCTCTAAAAAGGTGGTGGTGGTGGGGGGGTAATCTATCTGTCAAGCATTGGAGCATGCTCATTGGTTTATGTTCTTCCTTTTTTTAGCCGTTGTTTCCTGGAGAAAATGCTGTAGATCAGCTTGTTGAGATCATCAAGGTACGCTTGAGAAAACTGGAGCAGACATGTTGCATTTGTCTCTTTTAAATTGTGATTTTGATGAAAACTCATTGCATGCTCCTGAAGGTTCTTGGTACACCAACACGGGAAGAGATACGATGCATGAATCCAAATTATTCTGACTTTAGGTTTCCACAAATAAAAGCAACTCCCTGGCACAAGGTATTTCACTTTTGTCTGTTTCACTTTACATTTGTTGTTGAGATAGTTGGGAGACATAATAGTTCGTGGATGATATATGCTTGTATAATGATTTCCCTGTGGATGTTTTTAGTTTTTCCTTGCATATTGGCGACATTGCCGCATATCATTGATGAATTGATAGGAAGTTTAGAGCAGCTTATTGCTTTAAAGCTTGATCCCCTCAGTTGATTTGTTAGGTCTGAGTTCTGAGCAGTTCCAAACTTTATTGTTGGTTTCAGGTTTTCCACAAGCGTATGCCTCCAGAGGCCATTGACCTGGCTTCAAGGCTGCTTCAGTACTCACCAAGTTTGCGCTGCACTGCTGTAAGTTTGAATGTTTATATGAACAAAATCTATTGATGCTATATGGTCTGCCATAATTGTATTTCCGTGAAATTTGAAGTTTTTTTTGGTGATGATTGTGAATCTTATCCATTTTGTATAGTTGGAAGCATGTGCGCATCCTTTCTTTGATGAACTCCGAGAACCAAATGCTCGCCTACCTAATGGTCGCCCGTTGCCCCCTCTTTTTAATTTCAAACAGGAAGTAAGTTTGCTATACATTATGCTTAATTCATTACATTTAGGTTCATCATTTTTATGCATATGTAAAATGTATTGCTCCAAGCTTATTTTTTGTACTGCTCAGAAATTATTTTAGGGTGGCAAGTCTATTTGAGGTCATTAAGTTTTTGGATGTGGTGAACTTCCTCCTTTTTTTTTGGAATGGGAATATAGATAAACACAATGAATTTTGAGCTATTGCTTAGAATGTTACAAGTATACAGCCCTTATGACTTCCTTTGGTGACTAGCTGTTGTGTGTAGCTGGCCATGTTGATATCCTGAGGTTAACTGAATCAAATCAAATAATCCATGTTGCGATCCCACATAGGTGTTTTAACATAGGCTTGCTGTTCATGTTCTGCATTGTTTAGACTCAAGATTCTCATCTCACCTCGCACACATTATTTAGGCTTCTGGTCATCACATCTGAAAAACATCTAATGGCACTTACATTCCTTCTAATTTTTGCATTGATGATGAATTCTTCTCATCATAATAGAGAATCTTGGATAAAATGAGTCACCATTTCCTTGTTGATTTATCTTGTTGCAGCTGTCTGGAGCTTCACCAGAACTAATTAACAAGTTGATTCCAGAGCACGCGAGACGACAGTATGAACATAATTTGATGCACCCAACAAGGACCTAAACATTGAAATGACACAAATGTTTTTTGCTGGTTGACAAGCAAGATCCTGTGGATTACCTTGAGCAAAAACTTGGTCTCAATTTCTGGAGGCATTCCTATATAATTTTCTCAGCCGGAGCAAGTGAGCAATCCTTGTAGCTGGAGTGCTGCTGCCTCTACGTGGTTTACTTGTTCTCACTGCCAATGTGCTTTTTTGTCTGTAAATTGTTGATAGAAAGGTCAATTTGATAATGTACTAAAGTTAGTAGATGTTGTAACTGTTTATGGCTGATTAGGAGAAATCGCTGAAGAGCGGCGGAGACGGAAAGTGTAGTTGGTGGGTGTATTTTTTTCTATATTTTCTTTCCTCTGTATGTTGTATCCTGTAGTGGTGTAGTTTATCTATTGTCGTTGCGCTAGTGCAAACTTGGACAGAGAAGTGTAGTACCTTTATGGTCATCATGTGAAAAGTAACATTTGCTTTTATTTTTCTTTTGGTTCATCCAGTAAGCATTTTTTTCTTGCCTATGCATTATACCGGGTATGATTATAATAATGATGCTATGCATTTATCGGTTGCTTTTTAGCCCAGATAGATTGTTAAAATCCTGTTTGTTTTGCATCTAAGTTTTGTTTTAATTGTCATGGTCTCATGGACAATACAAATGATACTTGTTCTCTTTTTATTGGTTTTCTTCTATTTTTGGAGGAAATTATATGTAAAAGGATAAAATTAATTTTCAATTCAAATTATTAAATTTATATTCTTTTATCAATTTAAACAAAAAAATGAGCAATAGTTTTGCATTTTTATTTCTCTCAAACTAAATACCCAAAGTGGGAGTTGTAGACTTGAAGAGGATATGGGTTAGTGAAGCCTCTTTGATGGCCATGTTGAGAGGTTGAAATGTTTGGTTGAATTTAAAAATTTGTAAGAACAAACTAAATTATGATAATTTTTCAAAATGAACCAGTTTTTTTAAAAAAAGTTGATTTAATTAGTCTGTCAAATGATGATATGTTCTTGATTAGCAACCTATAATCAAATGTAAAAAATAAAGAAAAATACAAAGTACAAAATCTTAAACACAAAACAAAGCAAAATCATATGAACAAATTTTCCACCACTTGAGACTATTTTGTAAATAGACATTAAACATTAAAATTTTAAAATTCAAAGGGTGTTAAATAATACTACTACTCCCTTTGTCAATAAAGTTCCCACAAATAATGTTCACGAAAATTAAGAAATATAGAATTTTTTAGATAGTGGATATATTATTGGAAAAATTGTTATGAATAATCCAAGTTATGTTTCATTACCTGCCAATAATTCCAACTTTTGAAAATTTTTTAATAATCCAACATTTGCTTTCAGTTTGTTGCCAATGGACCCTTCAAAAAATAACCTGCCATATCAAGTTATCTCTCATCTTCTTCCTTATTTATAATAATCCAATCTATTTCCCATTACCTGTCAATAATCCCACCTTTAAAATCTTTTTTAATAATGCAACATTTGTTTTCAGTTTGTTGCTAATGGACCATTCAAGAAGCTAAATGAAATTGCGATTATTTGCCAAGTTTATGAAGTTGATCATTGCATAAATAGTGATTGTCTTCACACCCATATCCCATCAACTAGGGATGTTCAAAAAAATCGACCCGCTTGACTTGACACACCTACCCAGTGACCCACATCCTTATAGGCGGGAAATATTTTTAAAAGATTATAATCTAGGTCGGCACCCGACTCGCCTTAACCGGATTGGGTTACAGGCCACAAAATGCATTGAGTCTGGTACCCTCGACCCATTATGTATTATCTTTTTCAAGTTGAATTTTACACGTTAAAATTTTGTAATTAATATAATTATAAAATATTAATAATAGTCGTATGTTTTTCATGTCCTTTCTAAGTATACTACCCCTTTAGATCAGTGGCAAAGAAAACTTGAGTATTTTAAAAATTGTGGACTTTTTGATAATAATTGTAGAGAAAATGTGTTAAAGAAATTAGAGACTTACTATATATGGATGAGATATGTCAAATTATTATAAACTAGTGACAAAGAGAAATCGAGAAATTAGCTTCTTGAAGGGTCGATTGGCAACAAAATGAAAACAAAGGTTGAATTATTAAAAAAAAAAATTCAAAATGTGAGATTATTAGCAGGTAATGAGAATTAGGTTGGATTATTCTAAAGAAGGAGAAGCTGAAAGGTAACCTGATATAGCAAGTCCTTTTCTAAAGGGTCCATTAGCAACAAACTGAAAGCAAAGGTTGAATTATTAAAAAAATTTTAAAAGTTGAGATTATTAGCAGGTAATAGAAAATAGATTAGATTATTCAAACAACTTTTTCTATATTATTTTATTAAATAATAAATTTGATGAAGGAAAAGTGAGGACTATAAACCTTAAAAAAAATATTAGTTAATGGAAACAAAAAGGACCACAATTATTAAAAAAATATTTTTATAAAGTTAGTGAAAAACATGTAAGGACAATAATGAATATAAAAATGTCAAATGAAGTTAGTGAAAGATATGTAGGGACCATAAACATTATTAACTTATTAAAATGAGGATGAACAAAGTTATTTATATCCAAAATTTGTGATATAAATAGAAAGATTCTTTATAGAAACAATAAATAAAACACCCAAAATAACAAATAAAAACTTCTTTAAGGAACATAGAGATGTATATTGGTATTTGGTATGGCAACATTTTTGTACCTATTTTGATGTAGTAAGAGCTAAAAATAAAGCTAGTTTTATTCTAGTATTTATTACTCATTTTGTTGGTATAGATTATATCAAGTCAAATCAGATCAAAGTTGATTAACTTGTTATTTTTATTGGAATTAAATCATATCAAATTAGATTTAAATAATTGAGAAATATCATACTTCTCCGTTCCACTAAACTTGTTGCATTTGACATTTTATGCAATCCAATGCGTTATTTTAATCATTTATATATTAAATTATACATGTCTAAAAATTATATAAAAAAATAATATGATAAAAGTATGCAATTAGACGTTTCAAATATTGTACGTGACTATATTTTTTCTTACACATTATCCAGTATATAAAATAAGCTTGAATAATGAATACTGTTAATAATAGAAATGTAGCGAGTATTTCAGAATGGAGGAAGTATAAGAAATAATTTATTTAGCGTAGTCGGTATATGAGAATCATCTACGTCTATAAAGAGTTTGGTTGACACCTAATGAGAGATTGCTTGTGTATCTTTACATGTCATATAAAACAGATCGGCTTAGTGGATCCACTTTCCTACTTGGTATTTTCATGAGAAAAACTACATTGTTCGCATTTCCTAAACATTTGTGTGAGAAAAAAAACCTTTTGCTGTTAATTTATGGATTTTATGCTCCATATATACTTGCCAACGAAGGGGAGAATAAATTTTTGCTTTGGAGGCGTCTAGTTGAGAGTTTTCAAGTTGGAGTGATTAGGGCCGTCCACGAAATTTTAAGGATTTTATGATAAATTAAATATGAGTACAAACATGTATGTGTAACAATCCTGAATTTTAGACCCTTTATACGAAATCAAGACTGCAAAAGATGAGAGGAAATTCGGATGTTACATTGAAATAAAATAAATAAGATAATATTAAATTTTAAAAGAAATTATGAGTAGAAATTTCGACAGCATTTCTCTTAAAAATCGAACATGTGGTAGAGCAATTAGCACAATAAAAACATTAAACTAATCTAAGGCATCATTGCCTTTAAAATCTCACACCACGGCGGAATGATTCGTCTCCGGCTTCTCAAATCAACATGCCAAGTATGGATCGTGGTTCTAGTGTCAACGCTTGCGTTTAAAATGACTCAACTCTTTAAAAACCATACAAAGTTATAAACTATGCAACGGAAAGACAAATATACAAAGGAGTACACAAGGCCTCATAACAAAACGTATACAACCAAAGTTTACAAAAGATAAACAAGAGCTACAATCGGAAGCTAACGGTATGACAAGGGTTATGCTTCGCCCTCATCACCATCCCCAATGCAATGCATTGCAAAAAAAGCTCCAATACCTGCCACGCCTGTCTATGATCCTCCTGCTGCTCGACATCAGACCAAAGGCCAATGTGTCGTAGCAGGACAATCATAGAAAGTCATCAAACAATCAAACATAAACACAAACACGTACACGTACACGTCAGTAACTTGCATAAAATATAATAAGGCCAACTACTAGGTAACATTATGTTATACAACAACATAAGATGATTTCAGATGGTAACCGTTTATCGTCCACCTATTAACATTATGTTATACAACAACATAAATTTACGCAACTTACGACAACAATAAACAAGATCAACAATGTCAATCACTATTAACAACAATGACACCATATTACTACACAAACAATAACCACATGACAACTAACAAATACTACTAACATTTTACAACCACCACAATCACTAACACAGTCGACGTAATAAACACATTACTAACCACTAACCACTAACACTACTACACTTATCAACCACACTTATCAACCACATTTAATAGACTATTTAAAGAGATACTTATAGTTAACAACAATACCCAACAACCATGACAACAAGAATGCTTGAATTCATGACAATGAAAATTATAGTGTCCACAAAACTCCAACATTCAATACAACAAAGTTTCCATGTAGTAAAACATCAAAAAAAAAAAAAAAAAAGCACACATCCTTCATTCTCATTCATACTCCAAACCCTAATTTATAATTATATTCAAATCATCAATCAAACTCTTATACATAATAAGATTTAATAGAAGTAAAACAAAATCAACACAAAACTCATAAACTTTGATAAAATTTTCAATTGGAAATAAGAAGAAATCAAATAGGAGAAGAGGAGATGGCTCACAAAGATAAAACTAGCAAAAGGGTGAAGAGGTGAATAAAGACAGTGGTGGTGGTGGTACAGGGCCCAAAACCGGCTGGAGGGAGGACAAAATCGGCTACTTCAGCCGCTGCTTGCTGGCGGCACACATGGCTGGGTTCAAACACAGCTTGTGGTTGCTGTTGTGGGAGGGAGTTGCGGCTCCTGCAGCTGGCTTCTGTTCACGGTGGCGGCGGCTTCCGGCTGCTCGTGGGTGGCCGGTGCTGCTGGTTGGCGGCACAACAAGGGAAGGAGGAAGGGAGGATAAGGAAGAAAGAAGAAGGATGGAAAAGGGAAGGAGTTATGCGGCACCTCTGAAATATATGGCAAGGAGTAATCTCACGTTAAAATAAAACCGTAACTCCTCTAGGTAAAATGTTTTAGTGAGGCCTCATTTTGTGTTCACAATTTTAATGTAAATATTAATTTAATTTGAATCTCTTTATTATAGTATTTACAAGTATATTTCTATTATAAATATGTTATCCTTTTATTTATTTATTTATATATATAAGTAATCGATTAAATTAATTCAATATAATTTAATATTTAATATAATTATAAAATCACTAAGAACCTTCATAATATAAATAATAACGATATATATATAAAAAATCACGGGGTGTTACAGTATGTTCATTTGTAATAATAAACTACTATTTTATTTTTATTAATTAAATAAGGTATTGATTTTACTAACTTTATTAAAGAACAAAATACAACAAAATAATAATAGAAGTACTTTTTTTATTGGAATAATAGAATTACTTATTAGTTACCTAAATTGAATAATTATCAAAGAAAAATAAATAAATCAAACACTATCTGGTAGTCAGATAAATTAATTTTTTAGGCCCATAAAATAATAGGCTATAAACCGTTGCTCATGCGGCTTATGTGATAGAGCTGACTCTGATGGTGACTATAGGCTGATTGGTGACTATCTTGTTCCATCATCAATCTAAGCAACTCTTACGGTCCGTTTGGTAGGTGGTAATAAACAGTGGTAATGTGAATAAAAACTAGTGTAATTTTAGTTAAAAAAATCTCTTACTACCTTGATGGTCATGCTTGTCGAATTTCAATCATCTCAATTTTCTTCATAAATTTCATTCTAATGCATTACCATTGGTAAAGATGGTATTAGATGGTAATGAAAATTTGTAAACAAAAAAACTTTTTTGTGACCAAAGTTTAAAATTTTACATTATAAATCGTTCCCATTACCACATTTAGTATCACTAACCAAACGGGACATTAGGGTCAAACCATTGTTGCTTACTAAAATTGAATGAAGGAAACTACATTGAATCTAACTACAACCTAACAGAATCTGATAAAAAATGTACTAATAGTATCAATCATGAAATTTTATAAATTTGAATAATTTGCAAATTACAGTTTTAAAGTGTAGCACTTTTGCGAATTACAGCGTTAATATTTATATTTTGCGAATCACAGCCATCAAAGTATCAAAGTTTACAGGTCCAAGTCAAAATGGTCGAAATTCGGTATTTTGGCTCGAACCTATAAACTTTGATGCTTTATTGGCTGTAATTCGCAAAAAGTTAACATTGAGGCTGTAATTTGCGAAATTGCTAAACATTAAGACTGTAGTCGGCAAATTATTTAATTAAATTTAAAAAAATTCAAATTATAATATATTTGTGTAGGAAAATAGTTAAAAATTACGAAAGTTAAAGAGTAAATTTTCTATTAATATGTGGATCTATTCTTTAACAGTACTAAATAAAATTTTTTGATCTTTATATTGAATTTTTAATAATTTGTAACCTTAATGAGAAAATAATGAACTGAATAGTATTTCGCAAAAAAATTTTAGGTTTAAGGTTGTGTTTGAAAAAAAATATTATTTAGCTTCTTATTTTTAATATTAATTTTTTTATTTTTTAAAAAATTAAATTGTTATTAAGGTTATGGGTAAAAAAATTTTAGGTTTAAGGTTGTGTTTGAAAAAAAAAATTTAGCTTCTTATTTTTTAATATAATTTTTTTTATTTTTAAAATTTTTAAATTATTATTAAGATTATGCGTAACAATTGCCGATGAAAATAAACTAACTATAAAGTACAACCCATCGTTTGTAATACGTAAATTTATCTCATGGGTCGACGAGTGAGTAAAATACAGTTGAATTAAATTAGTTTTTTCCTATCAATAAATAAATCATGAAAAGTAAATAAAATAAAAAAATTCTCTCATTTAAAATATAAATATTGACAAATATGTAAAATTGTAAAAACATCAAAAGTATAAATATATAAAGTATCTAAGACATAACATTGTATCACATGTTGGATTGATGAGTTCTTTCACTAGTGCTAATATGTACATGGACCAATTACAATTAAAGGTTATTTAAAATTTTGTTTATTCATCTGTCTTTGCATAAAATAAATTAAATAATGTGTGTCTGGACTGATTATTATAGATCTTTTCTTTATAAATTGCTTTTTTATAACATATTTCAAGTTTACGTGGATTAGAAAAATATTTCCCACAATACATCTACGTGGCATTGATGTTTTTTTTTTTAAAACTGCTCCACAAAACCGCCACCTATAGTAGCGGTTCGATGCAAAGCATAAATCGCCACATGAAGCAGTGGTTCATGGGAGTTTTAATTTTTTTTAAATAAGAAAACCGCCACTTCAAATGGCGGTTTGATCTAGGGATAAAATTTTGTAATAATATCCATCATTTATTCTTAAAAATCTGCAAGTGAATTATCCATCATTTATAAATAGTATTGATGTGATAATGGTTAATTAATTTGTTAATAAGGTTCAGAGATAGTTCAATGACTGTTAGCATTCAGATAATTTGTTCTTTCTTCTTGCTTAAGTTGAATTGTGAGTTTCCTGCAATTGGTAGGAGGTATTAATCTGGAAGTTTCATGCAACACTCTTTGCCCACATCTATATCAAGCTTACAGGATAGACTTGTGAAGGTAGCTGGAAGCATTCTGGAGGAGTCAAGTTCAAATCATCATGATGGAATAACCAAAAGTGGATTTGCTGATTCCCAACCTAAATTTTCTCTGATAAAGGATGAGATCAATTTGGACAATTTATCTATTAGAGAACTTCATGAAACATTCAAAGCCACATTTGGGCGTGAAACTTCTCTGATAAAAGATATAGCCTAATTTTTTTTAGGGTTCCAGCCGAGAGAGAAGAGCAAGGTAGGAATAATATAGGAAGCAAATGAAAGCAGTATGAAGCTGCTGTGTTTTATTCCTTGACCATAACCGCCACTTGAGATGGCGGTTTCTATAGCATTATTTTTTTAAAAAATTAAAACCCATTGATGCAAAATGCTTTTCCAAATGACGGTTTGATTTAATTTTCAAATAAAACCACTTTGTGAAGTGGCGGTTTACTAAAAGATAAGGGAAAAAAATATTTTCAGCATTGTCTTATGTGGACAGTATGTAGGGAAATAATTTCCTGAACAACGTAAAGTTGAAAATATTTATTATAAAAGCTATATTTAGGGAAAAGGTTCTTTATTATACAACTTACTTGATAAATTCAATAGTACTTCTAGTACTAGTAGAGAAGTATTGTACTATTGTTGAACCTCATGCATGTGATGTGCCATTGGGTGCACCCCAATCATTAATTTTGTTAAGACAAACACAATCAACCTATTAATTGAAGTATATAAGAAAATTTCACAAACATATGAAGTAGCTGATATAACAAATGTACTTCCCCTTGGCCAAAAATACATGTTTTTAGAAGACAATAGTTGGACATCGAGGCCAAGCAACAATGCACTCAAAATATTTTAATTAATTTATTTTTTTATATTTTGAGACCTACATACAAACCATAATTCTCAATTACAGTTTTGATATGTGTTGTAAGCTGGAGGTGTTTTTTTAGATGTGTTGTGTGTCACTCAGCTATCTCTTTGCAGGAAGCTATTTATTTAGGAGATAAATTGAGAGCACGCAATTGTTATTTTGAAACGCTTCTCTCTTCTTTCTCTCTCGAAGCTCAGTTCTCTGAGCAGCCATGGCTCGAGGGCAAGGCCATCCACGGGGAAGACCTGCTCAGAAGCGTTTATCTCTTTCCTCTTCTTCTTCTAAACATTCTTCTGCTTCATCTACTGGAAAAATTGGTTCTCAAGCTGCTCAGAATCGATCTTCTGGTTCGAAAAACCCAGAACCTTCGATACTTGAAAATGCTCTGGTGAGCCCTAAGTCGGCTTTGGTTGAGTCTCATATGTGTCTCTATTCTAGTTGGGCAGCGGTGGTGAATGGTTCTGGATCTGGTGGGAAGGCGGCTGATTCTACTCTTCCATTGGTGCAATCTGCTAAATCTCCAATCTGCACAGATATTCCTCGTCATTCCTCTCCTGTTAAAATTTCTAATGAGGATATTGAAAATGAAGTGAGATATTGGCAATCTTCTTTTGTTGGTTTTGTTTTGGGGGCAAACCTTCCCTTGCACGTTATTAAGGGGTTTGTCAAACGAATATGGAAGGATAACATGGTTGAGAAGGTAGGTATGGTGGATCGTGGTGTATTCCTTGTTAAGCTTAGTGCTATGGAAGATGTTCCTAAGGCTTGTGCATCCAGTGGTATTTTGTTTGACCAGAAACCATTTCTTGTTAAACCTTGGAAACAGTTAATGTCTTATGATAAAAATGATCTTGCTTCTGTTCTTGTTTGGGTTCGATTTCATAAATTGGATGTGGTTTATTGGGGTGAATCTAGGATGAGGAAGATCGGGGGGATGCTTGGTGAGGTCCCTCGTATTGATAATGCTACCTTAAATTTTGACAAGCTTATGTTTTCTAGACTTTTGATTGATATGCGTATTGATGGTGGATTCCCAGAGGAAGTTTATTTTACTGATGCTATGAATAATTTGATTGAGGTCATGGTTCTTTATGATTGGAAGCCTATTCTATGTTCACGTTGTCAGCAACTTGGGCATTTAGAGAGTAATTGCAAAGTTGATCTGCCTCCTACTACTTTTGAGGTTCCTGTTCTGGTGGTTGAGGCTGTTTTGCCTGCTCAGAAGGTGGTGCAGGAGGTGCCTGTGACTAGCTTTGATGATGCTGGTGAGGGTTTCCAGGTTGTGAGGGGTAGGTCAAGGTCAGAAGGTGGTGGTACATAATCTGAGGCCACTGTTGTCTTGACTAATAATGGTGTTGAGCTTCTTGAAGATCTTGAGGGTGATACCTCTGTAGAGGCTCAACCTCACATGCTGGGAATGTCATCCCATCCTTTCGATGTCTAATCTTTTAGCTTGGAATGTAAGGGGGCTCAATAACATCAATAAACAAAGCGAAGTTCTTCGAACTATTCATTTCATAATGTTGGTGTTTTTGGCCTTCTTAAAACAAAGTTTAAGAGGCAGGGGCTTAACCTCTTTTCCCAATCTCTTAGCCCCAATTGGTGTTTGTCTCATAACCTTTATTGGCATAAAGGGGGTCGTATTGTCATCGGTTGGAATCAGGATTTGTTTCATGTTAATATTGAGGTTAGTAGTAGCCATTTGATCCGTACTTGCATCAAGCCTTTCTTAGGTGAGCAGTTTTATTGTACTTTTTTGTATGGTGCTTCTGAGGCTCCTCAGAGAGAGTTTTTGTTCAAGCAGCTTGTTGATATTGTTGATCATATGTTGAAGCCATGGATTGTTCTTGGTGACTTCAGTTGTGTAGCTCATTTCTCTGAAAGAACTGGGAGACTAGTTACATTGAAGGAGATTCAGCCTTTGAGGCAATGATGTTTGAGTGTGGCTTGAAAGATATGAAATATATTGGTCATTTCTTCCCTTCGTCTAATAAGCGTGAAGGCGACAACCGTATTTTTAGTAAGATTGACAGGGTGCTTTGCAATGAGGAATGGGAGGGTATTTGGCCTAATATTGAAGCTTGTTTTCTTCCTGAGGGAACCTTTGATCATACCCTTATGCTTCTTAGTTTCTTCAAATGTAGCAAAAGGAGAAGTAGCTTCAAATTTTGCAATCATTGGGCTCAGAAAGACCAATTCATTCCTATTGTTGAGAAGATTTGGAGTCAGAAGGTGCATGGACATCTGAGTTTTCAAATTTAATCTAAATTGCATCTTTTGCAGCGTATTCTTCGTGTTGAACTTAATAAGGTCTCTGCCAAAGAAGCTCTTCTTCAAGCTGAGGTCTCTCTTGCTTGCATTTAAGATTCCCTGCACTTGGATACTTTTAATCCCTCTTATGCTCAGGAAGAGGTTAACGCGACTCTTGCTCTTAAACAAGCGAAGTCTGACTATGCTACCTACATGCAGCAGATTGGTAAACTTTAGTGGCTTAAGTACGGAGATGACAACTCCAAATTTTTTCATCAGAGTATCAGGCAGCGAAGGATCACTAATACCATTAACTCTTTGCTCATTGATGGTTTCTTGGTGAGCAATCCTACTATTATCCATGATACGTTTTTTGTCCTTCTACTATGATCTATTATGCAAACCTATGGAGAATAGGAAGAAAATCAATATGCAGGTGGTTCATTCTGGCCCATTTTTATCCACGGAACACAAGGATATCTTGAATTTGAGGTTTTCTTAGAAGGAGATTAAGGCTGCTCTTTGGAGTATTCCTGAGGATAAGACCCCTGGTCTAGATGGGTATAATAGCAAGTTCTATAAAGCAGCTTGGTCTGTTGTTGGTGATGATTTTTTGAAGTTGTTCAGACTTTTTTTTATCTCTGGGAAGCTTTTAAAGCAATGGAACTGTACGGCTATCACATTGGTTCCCAAGGTGTCTAATCCTACCTCTCCAGGATACTAAAGACCCATTGCTTGTTGTCATACCATATATAAATGTATCTCAAAGCTTATTTGCTCGAGACTTTCTTTGGTGCTCAACTCTATTATCAGCCCTAATCAAGGGTGTTTTTGTTCAGGGTCGCAGTATTATTCATTAATATTCTTCTATGTCAAGAGATTGTTTGTCATTATTCTAGGAAGAACTGCACCCCAAGTTGTCTGATGAAGGTTGATTTAAGGAAAGCCTACGATACTATGGAGTGGCACTTTCTTAAGGATATACAAGTGACTTTTGAATTTCCCTCTCATTTTGTGAAGATCATTTATACTTGTATGTCCACTGCCTCTTTTTCCTTGGTTATCAATGGTCACCCTTTGAAATATTTGAATACTCAACGTGGTCTGCGACAGGGAGATCCAATGTCCCCTCTTCTTTTTGTTCTCGGTATGGAGTATCTCACACGATTGATTCACCGTGCTAGTGGTGCAGGGGCTTTCAAATTCCATACTAGATGCAGATCTACCAAGCTCTATCACTTATGTTTTGCTGATGACTTGATGTTATTTTGTAAGGGTGAGCTCTCTTTGATCCAGACTCTTTGCCATTGTTTGCAAGTCTTTTCTCAATCCTCAGGCTTCCAAGCAAACTTTTCTAAGTTTGCTATCTACCTTGCTGGGATTACTACTATTCAACAACAAATCATTCTGGATTCTACTCGGCTCCCTTTGGGTATATTCCTCTCAACTCTAAGAGGCTCTCCATTGCTGACTGTGATCCACTGGTAGACAAAATGACCTTTAGAATTAGAGGATGGATGGTGAAAAATCTTTCTTATGCTGCTAGACTTCAATTGGTCAATGTTGTTCTGATGAGTATAACAACTTATTGGTGTCAGATCTTCATTTTACCTAAAATGGTGATTAAGAAGGTTAATGTTGTACGTAGAGCCTATTTGTGGAATGCTGATTATTGCAATACTAAACCTAGTTTAGTTAATTGGGAACACATTTGTAGACCTAAAAAGGAGGGTGGCTTGCGTATTAGAAACCTTGAAGTTTGGAATGTGGTTGCTATTGGGAAAACGGCTTTGCATATTAGTAGGTTGAGCGAATCTCTTTGGGTTCGTTGGGTCCATGGTGTATACACCAAAGGTGGTGATTGGCGGCTATTTAACCCTCCTTCAACAGCAAGCTGGGCACTAAGGAAATTGTGTAAGGTTAAGGAACAGTTGCACATGTTTCTTAACAAAGATAGCTTTGTGATCAAGGATGTGTACAAGGAGTTTATTAGCACAGCTCAATCAGTTAGATGGAGTAGAATGGTCTAGTTGCGTGCTTCGATCCCAAAGCATAGATATATATTTTGGTTAGCTATGCTTGGTAAGTTGAAGATCAGAGATAGATTAAAGATTATGGGTGTTCTTGATGATGAGTCTTGTCCTATGTGCCATGTCAGTAAAGAATCCATTGAGCACTTATTCTTTGGATGTAAGTTTAGCTCTTATTGCTTGTCTCTTCTTTTGGCATGGTTGGGGATTCGACTTTGTATGAGGAAACTTTCTACCATATACCTTGACTCTTGGAAAGTTTCAAAACCCAAGAAGCAGTTAGCTATCGCCTCCATTTGTAGCCTGGTTTATTAGATTTGGAAGGCTAGGAATACTTGTGTTTGGCAGTCTTTTGTTCCTACACCAGATGCTGTCGTTAAAGAGCACAAGCATAGTATTTGTTCCCGTATTAAAAGTCTCTTCCCCAAAAGACTATTAGATTATACCAAGATTTGTTAGTAGTCGATTAATTTCCTCTTGAGGCTATGCTTGGCTTTCTTTTGATCTTGGTTATTGGAATTAATGGAATTTTCTTTCTTCCAGAAAAAAAATTTGAGAGCACGCATTTCTCATGTCCTCTCCTTGGAGGGGACATGTAGCATCCCGAGATTTTCTGACGTCATTAATTAATATTTTAATGACTTTTGGGTATTTTATAATTATATTAAATTAATTTTGAAGTAGTTTTAATAAATTCCTTTCATATACGAATTTAAATATTGACATATATTTATATTAAAAAAATACAATCGCGATTTCTAAATAAAGAGGTTTTATTAAAATGTGTGAGCACACGAAGGTGAGTTCTTAGTTGAACCTCGCAAAAAGATGAACCTAGGTAAACAAATAAATAAATAAGTGTATAAATTAATAAATAGGATGAGTTAGGGTTTTAAGGGGATATAACTCCCTCCCTCCAAGAATCACGCCGTTAGTCGTCACTCCCTTCCTTCTCTTCTCTCTTTCTCTCACTCCCTCTCACTCACTGCTGAGCCTCCGCAGCCACCAAGGACAGCAGCCGGCAGCACCTTCCCTTTCCCTGCAACAGCCGTGACTCACCCCAAGCAGCTGGCAGCGACCGTGACTCACCCAAGCAGCAGGCGGCAGCAGCTGCGTTTCTTGGAGGTGCCCACAGCAGCAGCCGTGTCTGGCACACCACAGGCTGTCCACCTTCGTGCTCCACCAGCACCACAACACCACCTATACCCTCACCCTTTTCTAGTTTCTCCATTGTGAGCCATCTCTTCTCTTTTCTCCAATTAATTTCTAGTTTTATTTGAAGTTTTATGAAGTTTATGAGTGAGGTGTTGATTTTTGTGTTATTTTCATTGAATCTTTTTGTGGGTAAGAATTTGATTGATGAATTAAACATGTTTATGACTTAGGGTTTGAAGTGTGATTGAAATTATGGGTTGTGTGTTGATTTGTATTAGTTTCTTTGAATCTTAGTATGGGTAGTAATTAAGTGTTATCTTTGAACACGAAACGATTAGGGCTTGGATTTAGAGATGAAATTACCGATGATGTGTGTGTTATACTATATTTTGGTGATGATTGATTAAATAACTTTAAAAGTTGTTTTAAGATTTGTTCGATTGGTTATTATTGTGAATAATTAGTAATGGTGATGATGTTAGTTGACTATGAAAGTGATTTCGATTGATTAAATTGGGAATAATAGTTACTAATTGTTATGGTTTGATTGTTGTAAATTACAAATACCCTTATTAGGTTGTTATTTAAGTTATAGATACATGATATTGGTAAGCCAAGAGCATAATGTCAACTTATCGTCGATGGTTGCTAAAGTTATTTGTCGTGTTGTTTTGATTATAGTTCTTAATAGCTTTGGAGAATGCAACAAGTGATATCCCGATATGATAACTCTAAGATTTGCTTTATCGTTATATTAATATTATATTAAAATTGTAAGATTTAGTTGTGATTAGTTATTTTTGGGTAACGCGAGCCGATATGCTCAAAATTAGTTAATGTAAAGAAATGATTCACACATACTTCTACTTTAAATTGATGGAAAGACTTATACTGTGTTGAGTCAATGATTTTGACTTGTATTGAATGAGTTGTGCGCGTGCTAAAGTAATCGGAAACTCATGTTGAATGGGTGATAGCGGTTAATTTGGTATTTAGTTTGGTATGTCAAAGTAGTTAAGGGAACTTATTAGTTCTACTCATAACTTATATAGGTGCCCATTTCGTAAGAGGAAAGTAGAGCCTTAGTTGGGTGATTTTGTGACTTTTGATCGTGCAGTGACGCTTACAGGTACGTACACGCAGTAATAACCCTTATATGCAATTTTCTTTAAGACATTATTGTTTATTTTGATAGTATGCCTTGTATCGAAAATATGAAGTACTAGTGAGTACACTTTATATGAAGAGCTATCGACTATGAAATCCTTGTGCTTAGAATAGTTTAGAGAATGAGAGTGTTAATAGAAGGCGGGAACCACCTCCTTATTTATTTAAGAATTAGATTATGCCTTAATTGGAGTTAGAATGACTCCGTTATAGGTGAATTTCATATTCTATTGAGTGGCTCAGTGGGTTTTGGAGCGTTGCTATCTCAGGGCGCCCATTAATAGTTGAGAGTGGAAGTTATTCCCATCTGATAAGGTACTAGATTATGATTAGCTGGCGTGACTCAACTGGATTATGTCCGGTTGTTTTAGTAGTCCCCTAGGTGAGGTTCGACGGGACCACCGTAAGGGGGGTATGAGCATGCTTGGGTCATTGGGCGCCGGGTGGCCGATAACGCCTCTTGACCGAGGTGTTACCATGCGGGCCTTGCAAACCCCAACATGGTGGCCTCTTCACTGGTTTAGTACCCCAGTATGTTAGTTTTTTCCGAAGGTAGGACCCGGGAGGGTCAGCTGGAGGGGGCAAGAGCTCATACTTTGCCATGGGCGTCGGGTGGCCGATAACGCCCTTGGCCGTGTCACTATGCCAGGAAGTAGAGAAAAGATCCACTGATAGAAAACTATTTAGTGATAGAAAGTTTATTCTTTGATTGAAAGTTATTTAATGATAGAAGGTTCATTCTTTGGTAGAAAGCTTACGCGTTGATAGAACGTTTACTCTTTGATAGAATATTTACTCATTGATAGAACATCTACTTATTGATAGAATAGTTTATGCTAGTGAGAAGTGTGCCTAAGTTAAGTTACCTCAAGGGTATTACGGACTATGATCACACTTACCTTAAGATAGACAAGCTCTATAAGGTCATGTGTTATGTATTCTGTTAATGCCTTGGTCGAGTTAAACTATGCGTGATTTGCAAGAGTTTATGTTTGAAAAGAGGAGCGTGAAGACTTGCATTCTACCCAAGAGCACATGGTTCGGGTTGGAAAGCACGTAATGAAATTAAGAAGTATAAGTGGCCGATAAATGGTTACTATCTGTGCTTGCGTTTTATGAAATAATCTTATGTTGTTTTATGATATAATGCTATCTAGTAGTTGGCCTTATTATATTTGATGCTAGTTACTGACGTGTACTTGTTTGTGTTTATGTTTGTTTGTTAATGACTTTCTATGATTGTCCTGCTTTGACACATTGGCCTTTGGTCTAATGTCAAGCAGCAGGGGATCATAGACAAGCGTAGCAGGTACTGGAGCGTCTTTTGCATTGCATTGCATTTGGGGAGAGTGATGAGGGTGAAGCATACCCTGTGTCATACCGCTATCTTTCGATTTTGTAGTTTTTGTTATCTTTTGTAAACTTTGATTGTATATGTTTTGTTATGAGGCCTTGCGTCCTCCCTCGTATATTTGTATTTCCGCTGCGTAGTTTATAACTCTGTATGGTCTTAAGGAGTTAAGTCTTTTTAAAACGCAAACGTCGACACTGGAACCACGATCCATGCTTGGCATGTTGATTTGAGAAGCCGGCGACGAATCATTCCGCCGTGACATAGCTTTGATAGGCCGTTGGTGCCTTTACTTTATTAGTTTCTAAATTAACTTTTGTTTTTCTTCAAAGGCGCACAGTTTTAAGGAAGTGCTGCCAAAATTTCCACTCACCTTTTTAAAGTTAATATTTAACGTTTATCTAAATTCTTTTCCTTTTCTTTTATGTAACACCCGAATTTCCTCCCGTCCTTTACGGTTTTGGTTTCGTTAAGGGGTCGAAAATTCTGGGGTGTTACAGGACACGAGTATGATCTGTCTGTTACCCTCCTCCCCTTGAACCCTGACTCTAACTCCATACAAACAATAGTTAAAGTAAAATAAATGTAATGCAAGCTAATCTTAAGAGTTTTTAATTTAGAGATGTCAATGCAATACGAAGATAGGGGCGGAGCAAATATTTTGGAGACCCTATTTATTTTTACGATATCTTTCAAATTAGGGCTCTTTATTATATCAAAAGATAAATTTTTCCACTTTAAGAGAAATATTTTAAAACAAAATGTATTGTAACTTTATATTCAAAAATTAATTCAAATATAAAACGTGTACAAGCAAATCACTTAAAAAGTGTTGTTTAGAACCGGACTTCAACAACACCTTTTAATTTTTAAGGTTTCTTAATTTTTGGGCCCTGAACAATCAGTTACCTGAAATAGGCTAAAAATCGGCCCTAGGTCAAGAACCTTGCACATGTTAGAACTATTCCTCGATAGGAGAAATTCTAAGTAAATAACGGTTATTTGTTAGGTTAACAAATCACTCTTATGTGGTAGGATTTGATAGGATGAGAGTTTTGTTAATTTAATTCATCTTTTTTAATTTGTTTTTTTATTATTATTTTTTTTGTCTTTTTATGATGATTTACATTTTTTCCTCCAGATTGCTTATCATAAACTTCTGAATGCATAAACAAAAATGTGAATAATTGAATGACAATAAGGTCCCATCGACAAAATGACAATTTCAAACAGCCAAATGAATCTAACATCAAATTTCACCATGGACGAACAATTATTTCGAAACACTAAAATCAAATAAAATCAATCATAGAATAAGCTGTCTTCTATTGGATGATCCTAATTAATAACCCTATTAGTATGGCTGCTTACATATAAGCCACCAATTAAGTTAAGATTAGGTCAATGATTCTTAAATTCAATTGTCTAAAACTACACCCCTCATTGTAACCCTATATCAGAATATTTTAATTTAGATTAAGTTTAAATCGCGGTGACTAAAAATTGAAATCTTATTCCAAATTTAAACATTAGCTCTCTTTGTAAATTGGGTTAAACCATTATTTTGGTTTCTTATTTCGATTTATATTACTGGTTTATAGTTGAATATTTGATTGATTAGGTTTAGATTAGATTGAAATTATAATCGAATTAATTTGATTTTGATTTTGATTTTTTTAAAATATAATTTATAAACAAAAACAAATTTAACATAATTTAGTTTAATTTTAGAATACGTAGATTGAATTTTTAACTCTATTTTTCAAAGTTGTAGAATACTCCCTCTCCAATTCAATTTGCATTATTATTTTTTTATTTTGAGTTTTTAGTCATTTTACATTATTTTTTTATTTGAAAATAGACTCATCACCTCACCAACTTCTTTTTATTCTATCTATATAGTTTAACACTCTTTTAATTTTATTTACACAATTTAGTTTGTATTTTATTTTATTTATTATCGAATAGTATTGTAATTTGTAAACACTAATTTGTCCCTTTGAGTTTGCAATATTTTTTGTGAAAGCTTTTTTAATTAATTAGAACAAATTCAAATGGACATTAGTAATACTTATTTTGTTTTATAATACCTACCTTTTTATACAACATATTGCAATAATGAGTTATAAGTATTTTAAAATATGATAATACATGCATTGTTAAAACGCAAATAAGGCACATGGTGGGCCAAAGCAATTGTCAAAATGAGGTTGGATTATACTTAAATAAAAGTAGAATAGTAAGGGAAGAGATGATGATCAAATATAAATCATAAATGAAGGATTGAGGAGCATATGAATGACAACTCCCTTTTGATTGATGTAACGACTCACAAGATCCACATAACTCTTATAATTGCATATTTAATGACGTCTTTTTACCTACATTAAACTTCTTCCACCGTGATTCCATTCACACCTTTTTGTGCTACTTCTACTAAATACTTTCTCCATTTCCAAAAAAAAAATAATAATTTAACTTTGATTTTTTTTTTTTTGAGTTATACATTAATGTGAGTCTTGTTAAATTTATTTGGACATATAAAATTTTTAGAGATATTAATTCGAATTAGTGGGTTAATTTTAAATCAAATGTTTAAAGTCAATCGGTCGATTACGACAAAAAGAAAACTATATGAGAATTAAATTGAAAATTCTCAAAATTAGGTGTCAATTAAATGGAAATGAGGATATAATAACTACTCTCTTTGTTCTTTTTATATTAACATTTGAAATTTAGAAAAGAAACCAAAATACATTATAATTACGCATTAGATGTCACTAAATATGAAAAGAATAATGCAAAATTTTCAAATTTCACAGAAAAAAATGTTACTATAATATTGTCATTCAATGTGGAGTATATGAAAAGTTCATTACAAAAAATAAAAAAAATTATATATTAAATACTAAAGTGCATCACAGAGAAATAAAGTTATTTTTAAAGATAGTTTAGAAATGTGTAATAGTCATGAAATGTCACAATGTGATATAAAATGAAAAGAGAAATTAAATTGTATAGAAAGAGATTAAAAGAAGATAGTAAAATAAAATTCTAGATAAGAAAATGATGCAAAATAAGCGTGACAATAAAATAAAAATTGATACATATTGAGGACATTTTTTTTTTTGAGATAATGCAGATTGAGGGTATAGTAAGTTAATATTACAACCCAAAATGCAAACCGAAGCAAATGGTTTGTTACTACTTTTTCCATTCTGAAATACTCGCACCTGATTATAACTTGTTGTGTGAGCAAATATCATTTTCAGCAGTAAGTATAATGAAATGAAAAAAGTATAAATATTTCATAAATTGCACCATATCATTTACATAGTGATGAAACTTTAATCATAAAAAGTTTTTTTCAAAATTTTCTATTACTACTCCAAATGCTAAAATATTAAAATGATTTTAAAGAAAAAAATGAAAAAATATTAAAATGATTTTAAAGAAAAAAAATGAAATGAATAAAATAGAACAAACATAATCAAAATTAATAAACTTTTCATTATCATTCAGAGTATTTATTACTAAAAATCAAATAGACCGTAAAATCTATTACTATTAAAATTGATGATGATTTAAAAAAAGAAAAATTGACCTTAATAATCCAATATTGCATCCATCAATCATGAATAATCTCACCTTTTAAACATTTTTTATTAATCTAATCGTTATTATAAATTTGTCTACAACATACCATATTATTAATAATAATGGTTAATCATAGAATATACTCTCAACAAATTAATACAAAGTTTTGGATTCTCCACAAAGAACCAAAGACAAATATTAAATTATCAAGAAATAATCCAAAACAAAATTATTGACGTGCAAAAAGTTACTTCCTCCGTTCTTTTTTGATCTTCCACATTACTATAATGGGTAGTTTTAAAAGTTCTTCCATTTTAGAATACTTTCTATTTTTAGAAAGTTTTTATCCCACTTTTACCCCTTAAAACCCCCCTTTTCTTTTAATGTACCCTTTTTTTATTCTGATTATTTTCTCTCTCATACTTTCAATACAATCATTACTTCACACTACTAATTTAATTAAAATAATACTCACTACAACCTCATATTTCCAATACAATCATTACTTCACACTACTACAAAATAATACGCACTACAACCTCATTTTTCCAATACAATCATTATTTCACACTGCTATTTAATTAAAATAATACCCACTCCAACACAAATATTTTATCTTCCTTAATATGTGTGAAAAACCTAAAATGAAAGATAAAAAAAAAACCGGAGGGAGTAAATTATTAATGTTAATTTTTTCTTAAAAACAATAAAAATAAGTTAAGAGGCGAACCGGCCAAACTAATACGGTCCCACTTCATTTGATTACCATCCAATATTCTCCCACCTAAGACTTGCCGCAGATAAATGAGGTAAACAAGTTAATAACACCCATCTTTTGTAAAATCCTAGGTACAAAGTAAGACTATACTCTAGAGAGACAGAGTACATCTGCAGAGAAAATTTCTTTATCTTTTTATTTTCTTATTTTAGTAATAGTCAAATAATCCAAAATTTTTATTTTTGTTCATGTTGGAGTTTTGGGTTATTTTAAATTTTCTGTTTCCATTTCCATAATATTAAATTTTGCAATTTATGTAAATAATCCAAGAAAAAAATGTTGGGTACAAAAAATGATGCAAGAATTCCAGAAACAGTGATTGGAATACCAGAAGTCGCACCAGATTTACAGGAAGAAAGTGTTGTTAGAAATTCTGAAAATAGATCCAGTGATTCAGGGGAGAGTTGTGCAACTGGAGTTATTACTGAAACAAATTATTTTAATAAAAATAAATCATGGGTTGTTGATATAAAATGTGGGGATGAAGAAATTTGTGATGAAAAAGTTTGTAGAATATGTCATTTAAATTCTGAACAGCCCTGGAAGTTAGCTTTTTTTGCAGCAAAAACTGATCTTATAGTGCTTGGATGTGGATGCAAAGGTGAACTTAGTGTTTCACATTCTTATTGTGCTGAGGCTTGGTTCAAGCTCAAAGGAAATAGGTAATTATTTTTTCTTTTTACTTTTTTATTTTTATTTTAGGAAGTAGATTGTCGGTAAATAACCCACTTGTGATCTCTTATCGAAGAATCAGAGAGAGGTTGACCGACATATATACTTGATGAACTAGTCCTCCTAATACTAATTGATCTTTAGAATTTCATCGGATTTGTGTCTAGCCAACGACTTTTTTTATGTGGGTCTTTTTGTGTACAAGTTCAATAACAAATTATTTTGATTAAACTTCTTTAACTCGAGATATGGTATAAAATCGCTATATGCAAGGAGAGGGTGATAGGGAAAGTTTTCGACCATTTAACTGAATCTTTGCTGTTTTCTTATGAGGATTTGTTGATTCTAACTTGTTAAAAATGTTTATTATGGATCAAAAAGGTATTGTTGACTTTTTTTTTTGAGTAGTGGGTATTGTTTGAGAATTTTGATAATGGCTATCTTTTGTTTATATTCTTAGCAAGTAAGCTAAAAGTTGCCATTTTTATTTATTAAAAGTTGCCACTTTGATGCTAGACAATCACATAAAAGTTAGGTGTTTAGTTTATGTGGAGGTAGATGTGTGACTTTTTTTGTTAATTTGAAGTATGAGGTTCTAATTGTCAATACCATCATTATCACTATTTCTTCCTTAAGATGCCATTTTAGATTTAGGAATTAGTATCACTATCGGTAATAATTTTAAAAGGATAAAGTAAATATAATAAAGCAAATGCAGATTATTTTGTCAAAATAATGCCCAAATAAATCAAATTCCCAATTTAGGGTTATTCTGTTGGCAATCATTCAATCATCCACTTTAAGATTGCTATTTATTGTGGATATATTATGAGAAAAAATATTATTATTAAAGTATTAGTAGCAATTTTAGAAAAACATAGCGGTAACTAACTAAAATGCAATGTCAGAAGAAAGTGGGAAAATAAAGGAATAGCACCACTGCAATGTCAGGTCTTCCGTCTTTACAAGTAAGAACCGCCAACAATGTCAATGGTTCAAGTGTCATCGGTTTTAAAATTTGATGAAATAAAAGATTAGTAACTACATATTGATCCAATGTGGACAATATAATGAAATAATATATAAAAAGAACCCTGTTGTGATACATCCGGATAATTGGTGCTGAATATTCCACTTTGATTGATGGGTAGTTGAGATTTAAACCTGTAACCTTTTGTCATCTGGCTTTGATATCATATTAAGAATTCAACTCAACCAAAAGTTTAAACTTATGGTTAAGGCTTCAGAATATGTTATATACTCTAATCTTATCTATTGCTAGTTTGTATAGCCGAGTTTATATTTTTTATTAGAGCCTTGGCATTGTTGTCGTGCACATGTATAATGGACCCTATTTTCGTGGAGAAAATGGTATTAGTAAACAAGTGGGATTCCAAGAAACATCCCTCCTACCCAACAAATACAATATTCTGAAGCCTAAACTGTTTGTGTCCTAATGTAGGGTCTGTGAAATATGTGGAGAGATAGCAAATAATGTAAGAGGGGTGGGGAACGAGAGCTTCATGGAAGAATGGAAAGATGGAAGAACCAATGGCAACGCCGGTGACTCGTCCGACACCAATGCTGAAGGTTGTTGGCATGGACAACCCTTGTGCAACTTCCTTATGGCCTGTTTGGTTATCGCCTTTGTACTGCCCTGGTTTTTCCGTATCAACATGTTTTGATAGGAAAAACCTACATTTTGTTCTTCTCCGTTTAATAAATCTAGTTGAGCTTCTTGTAATTTTAATTGTATAGTGATGTATATTATATTACATTTATTTGAACTGACCATTAGTTTTGGGCGCACAAGCAATGAATGGGGCCGTTGGGCGCTTTGATATGAAGTTGTCGTCTGAACGAGCCTCTTAGAACACCGTTGGCGCTTTAATAAGGCTCATCTGGTCGATGTGAGTTTTAATGTCTTTATATTTCTTTTTTTTGTTTGTTTTCTTTGATTTTTTTAAAAACGTATCATATTTAAAGGTTTATGCATGTGTCAAAGCCTAACTTGTACTTCGAGGATCGAGCCCTTGCGTCTTAAGATACCTCGCATCTTTTAAAACTAAGATTATGATTATCCGAACCAAGTTGAGATGGTCTACAAAGAACTTATCTTGTACCATGCTCAATAACTCTTCTATTGAGTTGTTGCCAATGTCAAATTATCAGATAGGTTGTTTAGATCAACTGCATTGTTATGGTATCACATCATGGATTACATTTGGAATCAGCATATAAACAAAGTATGTAAAGATGGGCAATTTTGCAAATTGATTATTGCTATGTGGATTATTTCAAGCATATTTTTGGCAATATGAAGCAATTGGTATGTAAAAACTAAATAGGACAATTGGTATGTAAAAACTTGAGAATCAAATATATTTATATTTTATAGTCGGTCTTCTGAGAGACCGTCTTTTTGAAAGACCTCTTTTAGGCCCAATCCATTAAAGCTTAATACCTACTCATACTCTGCATTTTCTTTTATGAGCCAACCAAACCAAAAATAATCTCACAAGAATTTGTGATTATGGTAATAGCTATTTTGAGGATTGATGTTGGAATCTCAGGATGTGTCCTACATGCTTTATATTCGTTTTTATACACCCTCCATCTCAGCACAAATTTGTATCCCATTTTTCTTATTACGTCACTTCACCATAAGTGTTTCATTTTCATATTTTAAAAACAATTTGTGGTCGTTTGAGCCCCACAAGCTTCCTCGACATTCATTTCTATCCCTTATTCGTAAAATTTGTTTGAAAGATACTTCGCCTATCTCACCGGTGAAGTACTAAGTTGCGAATCCTGCATGTTATGGGTTATATGTATGTATGTGTTTTATCATGTCAAGAAATGAACATGAACATAAAAACAAGATACATTCCTAAAAAACAGGGTAATACATTATGATGTCGACCTAAAAAGAATGCACCAATACTGGACCATCTCAACAAATGAGCATCAATGCATCCCCACAGTCCACAACAATACATTAGATTTCATTATCAGAGTATTAATGGATCACAATGGAAAGTACTGGAATGAGAAGTAAATATTTGTCCATAACAAATTAATAGTGTATGAAGTAAAGGACAGAACAGAAGAAAACTCCATATAACACCTACAACAAGAGATCTACTTATAGGGTTAACTTTGAAATGAAAATACATGAACCATAGGGGACAAGTCAATAGTTAAGGACCACTGTGATATAATTTGCCCTTTGCCAATTAATTTGCTTTTTAGTGATTCATTTAAAATGACCCAAAAACATTATAATTTATTTTTCTTGATTTGTGATCGATGAGGAGATTAGCAATTATATGACATGGTTATAGACACTTACCTAGGACTTTAATAGGTGTACACGCTCACTCTTTTTTAGTTTGGAATAACCTTAGAGTCCTCTTTCCTTGGCAAGCTCTTTTAGCTCACTAAACTTTATGTCTTCAATTTTTGGCTAATTGTCTGATATTTTATTTACCCAATGCCATTAGTGGCTACGGAGTTTGAGGATTGGATGCTGATAACATTTTTCCTTAAGCTTTTACGGTCAATGTAACATTTTAGTTGCACATTAATGGTCCATGCTGATAATATGGAATTTCAAGTCATGTGATGAAAGAAAAATGAGAAAGAAAGATAGAGAGTCAAAATTTTACCAGCAAAAATGAAGAATAATAATTACCACTAAAAATTAATGGGTCTAGATTCGAGTATAGTCAGACGTGATCCAAACCACTTAGACTTGTCCCAAACCTCAATGCTAATATAAGTGACTTCCACTTAGGGTGGGAGCTAGAAGGTCAAATACTCGGATATATGCAACCTTACACTTGTTAGTGATAACAAAGAAATTGTTTGAAATTCACCCATATCTATAAATATCATTTGCAACTTCACGTAAAAATTATGTATAATTCAATACATATTAATCTTTACACTATTATAATCTAAAATCAAATAAATATAAATCTTATACGGGCAATAAACAATACCATAGTAATATACTTTATTATTTGAAGGTTAAAATTGACCACTTTAATATTATAATTAATCCTTTTGATATTGTAATTGACTTGTTTAAGATTATAATTTATAAGTGATCACTATATAGGCGATGACTTATAATTTTGTAATATAAGCTTTAAATTGATCACTTTAATTTAAAGTTGCAATAGATCATTTTAAACTTGTTAGTTATCAGATTAAACTTGTCTAATCTATAGTTATAATTAATCACTTTATGTATAACTAGTCACTATAAAGTTTGAATTGTTTACTTTAAGGTCATGATAAATAGTTATAATTGATCTAATTAAAGTTTTATACTTTGATTTGAAGTTGATCATTTAAGATCAGAATTAATCATTTTTAAGTCAGACTTAAAATGAGTCAGCTCGTATGTATTTGATCTCACTAAGAAATAATCTTTTTTCATAAATTGGACAACAACACATCACTTTATTTTAATTTCATCTATATAATATAACTTCTTTTTTGATTTCATCAACGTAATTTATTTTTCTATCTTTATTTACTATTAATATTTAATTTTAAACAAAATCACAAATTTTCTTTTTGCTACGTTGACCTGACCGGGAAGAGAGGAGGGAGTGGGGACTGGGGAATGGAGTTGAAAAAAAATTACAAATTTTCTTTCCCAACCTTTAAACTTCGCCCCCTTTTTTATTTTATCGCCACCCCCTTCCAAATAAAATTACAAATTTACCCCTGATTTTTTAAAAGTTACAACTTTGCCACTCCCTACAAATTTCTTGTTTATAATAATAATAATAATAATAATAATAATATCAATAACAACAATAATAATAATAATAATATCAATAACAACAATAATAATAATAATTAACTTTTTAATTTCTTCAAAAAGAATATAAATAAAATTAATAATAATAACAGTAACAATAATAATAATAACAACAATAATAAAATTAAAAATAATAATAATTATTCAAAAAGAAAAAAAAAAGAATCGCCCCGAACCAGGCGATTGGACCCCGGTTCAATCGCCAAAAAAGTGGCGATTGAACCGGGGTCCAATCGCACGATTCTGGGAGATTCATTTTTTTTTTCTTTTTGGAAAATTTATAATAATAATAATAATAATAATAATAATAATAATAATAATAATAATAATAATAATATTATTATTATTATTATTATTATTATTATTATTATTATTATTATTATTATTATTTATTTTTATTTTATTATTGTTTTTATTATTATTATTATTATTATTTTATTATTATTATTATTATTATTATTATTATTATTATTATTATTATTATTATTGTTATTATTATTAATTTTATTTATATTCTTTTTGAAGAATATAAAAAGTTAATTACTATTATTATTATTGTTGTTATTGATATTATTATTATTATTATTATTATTATTATTATTATTATTATTATAAATTTTCCAAAAAAAAAATGAATCGCCTTGAACCGTGCGATTGGACCCTGGTTCAATCACCACTTTTTTGGCGATTGAACCGGGGTCCAATCGCCCGGTTCTGGGCGATTCATTTTTTTTTCTTTTTGAATATTAATTATTATTTTTAATTTTATTAGTATTGTTGTTATTATTATTATTATTATTATTATTACTACTGTTATTATTATTAATTTTATTTATATTCTTTTTGAAGAATATAAAAAAGTTTATTATTATTATTATTGTTGTTATTATCATTATTATTATTATTATTATTATTACTATTATTATTGTTATAAATAAGAAATTTGTAGGGAGTGGCAAAATTGTAATTTTTTAAAAATTAGGGGCAAATTCGTAATTTCATTTGGAGGGGTGGTGATAAAATGAAAAGGGGTGGCGAAATTTAGTAACTCCCTTTTCTTTTTGCTACGTTGACCTAATCGGGAAGAGAAGAGGGAGTGGGGAATGGATTTGGGAGGGGGGAATGGAGTAGTAAAAAAAAAATTATTGTGATTAATCACAATTTTTAACGTTTTGCTGTGAATAACTTCGACTTTTCATTATTTAAATAATTCTAACTTTTCACTTATGTTGCCCACAGTACCCCAAAAAAAATATAACCGGCTACATCAGGTGATATAACCGTTTGCCACATGTTCTCTTCTTTTTTATTGTTGTCATCATTTTCTACCTTTTTACTCCATATCCCCATTTTAACCCTAACTTTAAGAAAGTGAAAATTTATTTCATCCTTTTGTTTTTTTTTCCTTTTTTTACAAAAATGAATTCTCATTGTTCTTTCACATATAAGAAAGGTTCAAATTAGTTTATAATATCTTATTTGAACCTTTAGTGTATATTAAAGAAGAATGAGAATTCATTTTTGAAAAAAAAAAAAGAAAAAAACAAAATTAAAAAATGAAATAAAATTTCTCTCTCCTAAAGTTGGGTTAAAAATGAGGATATGAAGTAAAAAGGAAGAAGATAATGGTAGCAATAAGAAGGAAGAGAATAAATTGTAAACGACTATGTAACCTATTGTAACCCGTTATTTTTATTTGAAAGTGCTCTGAACAACATAAGTAAAAAGTTCGAATTATTATGAATAATGAAAACTAGAAATTATTCATAACACAACGTCAAAAACAGATTATTTTCAATAATTTTTCTAATTGTATTCCGTATTCGTATAACTCTACAAATTACTGAAGGCTGCATTCTTCCTTTTCCCGCGCTGTTTATCCGCTATGGCAATCAGGGTAGGAACAAGCATCAACTCTAACACATTCTCCGTCCGTCCTTCTCTTCCAAATATGATCAATCATTACAATTCTTTCAAATTCCTCAAACCCACTTCAAATATCGATCCAATTTCAAATTTCATGTCAGCAAAAACTGCTGTTAGAATGTCAACAGTTTTAAATAAACCCATTTCTGGAGAAACTATTGATTACAATCAGCAAATTCGACATTTATGTGAAGGTAATAGACTATCAGGAGCTGTTGGTTTGCTATGTTCCTCTCCAAAATCGGAATTGGAGTTGGGTACTTATTGTTTAGTGCTTCAACTCTGTGCAAAGTATAAGTCCTTGCAAGAAGGTCGTCGAGTTCATTCAGCGATTTTGTCGAACAGTTTACACGTGTGCAGTGTATTGGGTGCAAAATTAGTATTTATGTATGTCAATTGTGGGGATTTAGTAGAAGGTAGAAAAATCTTTGATATAATTGCAAATGAGAAGGTTTATTTATGGAATTTATTGATCAAAGAGTACACAAAAGTTGGTAATTTTAAGGAAGGTATATATTTGTATAACAAAATGAGGGATTTTGGGGTTGAACCTGATGCATATACATTTTCCAGTGTTTTGAAGTGTTTTTCAGGATTCGAGTTAATGCAGGAAGGTGAAAAGGCTCATGGGTGTTTATTGAAGTTAAATTTAGGTGCTAATACTGTGGTAGTAAACTCCCTTATTAGTTTTTATTTCATGTTTGGGAAACTTGAAAAAGCACAGAAGCTGTTTGATGAATTGCTTGACCGAGATGTTGTATCCTGGAATTCAATGATAAGTGGGTATGCGTCAAATGGATTTGCAAGAAAAGCAATCGATATTTTTAAACAAATGATTTGCTGTGGCATATTTCCGAATTCAACAACTTTGATTTGTGTTCTTTCGGCCATTGCAGATGTTGCTGCAGTTGAGTTAGGAGCTATGGTTCATGGTTATATGGTAAAAACTGGTTTTCATCAGGATTTGACTTGTAACAATACTTTACTTGATATGTATTCGAAATGTGGTGACTTGAATGGTGCAATTGAAGTCTTTGAAAATATGGGTGAACGTAATATCGTGTCATGGACTTCTATGATAGGTACATATACGCGTGAAGGTCTGTCTGATGCTGCCGTGAAATTGTTTCACGAAAAGAGAAACAAGGGTATTAAACCTGATACATTTGCTATGACTGCTGTGTTAAATGCTTGCGCATCGAGCGGATTGTTGGAAGACGGGAAGGAGGCGCATGAGTATGTCAAAAAGCATAATATGGATTCCGATATGTCGGTCTGTAATGCCCTCATGGACATGTACATCAAATGTGGAAGCATGAAGGATGCAGAGTTAATATTCAGTCAGTTGGTGGTGGTGGACACAATATCCTGGAATATTATGCTAGGTGGTTACTCAAAGAACGGGCTTCCAAATGAAGCACTGAACTTATTTCATGAAATGCTACATGAATTGAAACCGGATGCTGTATCCATGTCTTGCATATTACCCGCTTGTACTAGCCTATCCGCCTTGGAAACGGGAAAACAGATTCATGCCTACATACTAAGAAACGGGCATTATTTCGACCAGTATGTTGCTAATGCACTTGTTGACATGTATGTGAAGTGTGGGCAACTAGCTTCTGCTCGATTAGTATTTGATATGATTCCTAGCAAGGATTTAGTTACATGGACGATAATGATTGCCGGATATTGTATTCATGGACTTGGAAATGAGGCTAATATAGCTTTCGCTGATATGAGAAACGAAGGGATTCAACCAGATGAGAAATCCTTCACATCTATATTATATGGTTGCGTTCACTCGGGATTGCTTAGTGAAGGAAGGAGATTTTATCTAATGATGGAAAAGGAATTTAACATTGAGCTGAAGTTGGAGCACTACTTATGCATGGTTAACCTCCTTGCTAATGCCGGGAGGTTGGAAGAAGCGTATAAATTCATCGAACGTGTGCCTTTGGAGCCTGATGAGTCTCTCTGGGGCGCTTTACTTCAAGGGTGCAGAGTACACCACGATGTTAAACTAGCTGAAAAGGTGGTTAAGCGTGCGTTTGAGCTTGAACCTAATAACACAACATACTCTACTCTTCTTGCAAACATATATGAAGAGGACAAAACATGGGAGAAGTTTAAATGGCTGAGAAACAAAATCAAGCATCTTGGACCGAAAAAGAATCTAATTTGCAGCTGGATCGAAGCTAACGAGAAGGTTCAAATCTTTATTGCAGGCAATGTATCTGCACACCCAGATTTCAAAAAGATAGATACATTCTTAAAGAAGCTAAGAACTAGAAGGAAGAATGAAAAGTATTCCCTAAAAGGAAAGCGTACGTTCATTGATGAGGAGGAAACGAAGAAGGAAGTAGCTCTTTGTGGTCATAGTGAGATATCAGCTGTGGCTTTCGGAGTCTTAAATATGGCACCCGGGAAAACAATAAGTGTCACTAAGAACTCGAAAATATGCTACGAATGCCATGAAACAGCCAAGTTCATATCAAAAGTTTGTAGAAGGGAAATTGTCTTGAGAGATTCTCATCGTTTCCATCATTTCAAGGATGCACGGTGTTCTTGTAAAGGCTAAAGGAGAGTGTCGTTTAAAAATGGATCTATTTCTTTGACAAAACATCGAGTCATGTAGAACTCGATCAACTGATATCGTTAACAATCTCCTTTTTAATCATTAACAAGGATAAGGTTGCGTACATCTAGTCCTCCAAACCTCGCCATAGTGGGAGGTATTGATATTGTTATATAAGTACTTCCCTGAGATTTGGAGCTTGTATGTCATCATAGTATACTAATTTTGGCCTGCAATTTTGAATAGCCATATTTACAAGATATAAAACGTGGGACAGCCACAATTTGTCTGTGCATTCCTAGCATTGTCTTGTATGGAATTATTAGGCACATAAATGGTATGAGAAAAGGTATAATTTGTCTATCTACTGTTACAATTATTTGATTTTGAAGCTAATGACTGATAACCTGGTCTTGCTGGCTGAGTTGTAATATCACATGAATCTGCATCTGTTATGTTGAAAATTGAGTATTTTCTGTTACATTTCATCCATTTGAGTGGTTCATTATTAGCTGAGAGGCTACTATATTATAATCTAAGTTCCACTTAAATTTGTTCCATTTTTCATTTTAATTCGTCTTATTAAATTTGTTTCATTTTTGTTTTTATATAATCACACCATTTTTACTCTTTAAATTCTCTTTTATTTTTGAATATTCTACTATTTTAACTTATTATATTTAATTTTTAGTCTTTGTGTCACAATAAATAGGACTAAATAACTGTGACAGATAAACACAGTTTAAACATGGTTAATTATGCATGTCATTACATGCGTAAACGTCAAAATTAAACGAAAAAGATTTAAACACCGATCGGATATGAAGCACTTATTCGTTCATATTATACACTTTAGTTATCTTGATATAGTACTATATTCATCCATTTTTCTATAATAATTCTTACCGAACATATTCATATCAACTAAATTAAGAGTTTAAAGTTTTTCAGCTAGTCAAATTAGTCAATAATCATTTATGAGTTCAAATATGAACACAATCAATCTAATTATATTTAATCAACTTCTCATATTACTCTCTTACGCTCTTTACTGTTCGCTCCAGTCGATTCAAATATATAAATTTTTTATTCACTTGTAATATTTTTAGTAAAAGAATAATGGCACAAGTAGCGGGCATGCTTTGAACATATTTTTGTTTCATAAAATTTGCAAAATTTAAATATTCCAATATTCCATGTAAAATCTTTTAAAATTTGTTTTAAACCCATGAAACACTAGGAAGGTAAACCATGAGGGAATATAATGTAAATAGTAATTTACTCTCTCAGTTTCCCTAATGAAGTTCTAAAAAGAAAAAATAGAATATTTTAGATAGTGAATATATTATTTAATTGAATAATAAATTTGATTGGAGAAAAGTAGGGACCATAAGCATTAAAAAATATTAAAAGAAAATTAGTGGAAAAAAAATATGGGGACACAACTAATAAAAAATTAGTTTTATAAAGTTAGTGGAAAAGATATGAGGACCATAAGAAATATTAAAATGTTAAATCAAAGTTAGTGGAGGATATGTAGGATACATAAGCATTATAAAAATATTAAATTGAGTATGAATAAAGTTATTTTTGTCTAAAATTTATAATATAAATAAAAAGATTCTCTATAGAACAATAAATGAAACATCAAAAATGACAAAATAAAAACTTTTTAAAAATAGAGCTAGTTTTATTCTAGGAACGAAAGGAGTAATATTTTTAAGATAATTAATCATTATTTATTATTAATTTAAAACTTTTTAGCTTTTAGTGCATGGACCTTCTGCAGAAAGATCCTCCAAATAGATCTGAATTTTTGGACTTTAAGAATATCACATTCCCCAATTAACACTAACACTTGCGTACGTACATTACATACTTTATTCAACATTTAAAATCATGTACTACACCCTTTTTTTATTTGTTTCTTTTATTATTTTTATATTAAAAAAATTTAATAAAAGGAAATGAACTCTTAAAAAATAAAGTAGTAATATGCAAGAAAAAAATTGCCGAAGAGCAAAGTAATCTAAACAGAATTTACGCAAGACGAAATTTGCTCAGCTTGTTTCACAATCAACATTAACCAATATATATATATAATTATTACTACTAATATAATAATAACCCTTTAATTTTGGACAAACCCAACTAAGAAACAACCATTAATTTCCTTTTTTTTCCTCTTTTTTGTCTCCTTTGTATAACATGTACTAATAATTATACACCCATTATCATTACCAATTCTTTGCTGGCTCTTCATGATAATATTATAAAATTAAACAAATAATCACACAAATGTGAAAAAAAATAATAATAATGAAAAATTAATTAAAAACTACCGTCTTCCCTTCCAAATTTCGTGGGAGCCACTCAATAACACTGAAGTAATATAATGTAATCTTGTTTGCCTATCAAATTTTGAATCTTCATTTTTTTTTTCAAATTAACAAGTTTTCATTCTAATCTAATAATAAAAAATCTAAAAAGAATTAATAATCATAAACTCTAATTAATCATGCACATCTCCTTGATAATAAAATTAAGAAAATAATCAAGAAAACAATAGAAGAAAGAGCAATAGCAACACCAAGAACAACCTTATTTGGACCATGATGTCCACCACTTTTCTTGCTAGTTGAATCCTCCGAGCTACTATCATCGTCGCTGTCGTCGCCGCTATAATCATCGTCGGAAGACGGCGATTTCGTCGGAGGAGATATCGGTAAACCATTCTTATCACAAGGAGAAATACCCAGCTTCATTTTTGAAGATAATGTAGTATGATTATAACACAAATTGGCATTTTCCCCAATTTTAAAAACCTCTAATCTCTTAATAAATGAAGAATTAAAGGGTAAAATTCCTTGGAAATTGTTTCGTTCAAGATTCAAATACTTCAAACTCTTCATATCTGCTAAAAATTTGGGGATACTTCCATTAAATTGATTTGAACTCAAATCAAGATATACCAAAGACGGCATTGAAACAATAGATTCAGGAATTGACCCAGATAATGAATTTGATGAAACTGATAAATTTCTTAGCTCAATTAGGTCACCAATCGAAGTGGGTAATTCTCCAGTAAGCTGATTTGAGGATAAATCAAGTGAATATAGGTTTTCTAATTCAGTAATTGAATTGGGTATTTTTCCTTTGAGATGATTTTTTGATAAATCAATGTGGGAAATGTTGGAATTCCATGATTTTCCTGGTAGATTTCCAGTAAGATTAGCATTAGAAATGGTAACTTTGTTCACTTTTTTCAAGTGGGCAAGAATAATTACAGGGCCACTAGCTTTAATAGGAACACCAGTGACATTAAGATCTGTAACATTTACTAAATGACTAAGAAAAACTCCAGTTAATTTTCTTAAACTGTTGAAACAAGTGAAGGATTTAAGATTTGAGGCTAATTCAGATGGGAAAGAAACAGGGGCAATTGGGCAGTTTATGAATTGAAGATCTTGAAGAGTGGATAAAGATTTAAGGGCAGTTATTGAAAGGGAAACATCATCAGAACAATTGATAAGGTGAAGTGAAGTTAGGTGATGAAATGGCTTGGAATTGTCACAATGGATGACATTTTGTAAGGTTTTAGGGGTTGTACATGGATCTTTTGAGGTGGGTATATTGAGAGATTGTAAGGCTCTTAGTTGTTTAGGATCAAGGGTTGAAGAAGATGGTGTTGAAGGGGAAGGGAGAGGGGATTTTGATGGGGAAGTGGGAGGAGAAAGAGTGAGTATTGGAAGGGTGTGTAGGAGAACAAAGATGAGAGATATGGGGATTACAAATGATGTTTCTTCCATTGAAGGAATGGAAATGGAGGAAGGAGAAGAGATTTGGGATAGATTTGTGATGGAGGATGAATAATATTTGTAATATGACAATGAGTGAGATTTGGTTAGGACTTAGGGGGGAAGAGAAAATTTTCTATTTTTTATTTTTTATTTTTTATTATGCGATAGACTGACGTATGGGAGTAATGAGTATAGTAATCTAAAGGTCAGAATTGAAGTCGTAATTTTACTTAGAAAATTGTAATTATTGTTTTAATTGATATCAGATTCGATTCTAAAAAATATAATTTTTGAGAGTATCAAAGTTGGTGTTTTGGGAGTTTATACTAACCCTCCAACAAACAAAACTCCCAAATTCTCTACCTAGTGATGGTCTTAACTCTTAAGTGGGTGTTTATATTAAGATATGACTAACCGTTGGGAACTTAATGTGAAGATAAATATGGACCCCTTGAGTTTGGTACTTTAAAAAATTATTGAAATTTATGAATCATGAATGTGTTATGTGTAGCTAGCATAAATATAGAAATCTTTTTTACAAAGTACTTGTCTAACTAAATTTATTTTTATTCCTATATATAGAAGGATACTTATGTCTAAATCATTTATTAAATAGTTTTTTACTATATTAGGTTGATTTTAATTTTTTGATTATTGGGATTATTTCAATCTGTAATTCATTTCAATTTATTTGCGTGTATTTTAATTTATTATAAATTATTAACTCTTATCTGAACATATTAATAGTAAAAAAAAGTAAAACATGTGTGAAAATTTTAAGTTTACATTATAATGATTGAAAATTAGAATTACTTTTGACGTTTTCTAATACAATATTTTTGTTGATACAAAGCTTTCATTAGTGGAGTTGAGTAATCTCATTTTAGCTTGTGAAAAGAACATTGAAAAAGAGATTACTAAATTCGAATGACTTTCTTTAATACTTAAAAGTCATTTTCATATACGACATTACTCATGAATTTAAAACAATAGCTGAAACTTAACAACTTAAATTAAGATGTAATTGCGTAATTTAGTTATACTCCACGTCTTCAATATAAAATAAAGATTATGGTTGTGCAATTTATTCATGCAATATTGCAATGCAAGCTGTTCTTCTTTCCTCTTTGTTTTATTATATGAATGAGAAATACTCATATTAGTTTTTATTTGTGTGCAATGGCAATATTATTTCCTCAAAAGTCCATTTAAAAATAATATTTTATTATAATTTATTTGTATCGAATAAGATAAGCTATTCACCACTAATAAGAAGTAATCAACAGTTCAAATCAACTTTATAATCAATAATCAATTGTGATCGGTTATTATTCATTTTTCAAACACATCAAATTATTTTAGAGAGCAAACCAAGATCTATAATAGCTACCATTTTTATTGAACACTAATTTGTTTTTATATCGATAGTTTCAAAAGTCTTATATGGACTTCATCCACACTATTTTAGTGTGCACCAATCTAAAAATAACAAAATAATACATAGAGAATGACTTATTATCCCATTTGACATTCTCATTTTACACCATTTGCTGTTTGGGTTGTCCGATTTATTTTGAATTATTTTTATATTAGGAAACGGAGTAGTATTTTCTAATAAATATCCACTTTTTCTTAAAAACATTGTATTTTCTCGATGATATAATTCGAAGGTACGGAGTAGTATCTCATGGCGACGTATGAGAATTGAGAGTCTCTATCCGAGGCATAGCTGTTGTTAGTTGTTAACTAAAATTGTCCAATTAGTTTAATCTCCAAAATCATAGGGCACCACCAACTTAGCTGCCCTTTTGTATGCAAATGTCCTACTTGTTTATACAAGTACTTTCCTACCTTATAAAGTCCATTTCATAGCCAGACCACAATACTGATAAGGATAATATATTTAGGTTTTAGGTATATTTTTGGAGAAAAGTCTCATCCTAGTAAGCATGGTAATCAAACTTCACTTTAACTTACTTGATAGTTCATATTAACTTGTTCTTCTTCAATGATATTCAAACAATTAATTACTTGGTTAGTAATTATGGTTTGTGTCTCATTAGTTATAATAAAAATGTTAAAATTTTGAGTATTAAATAAGTTTTTTAAGTTTTAACATGTTTAAGTCATAAATCGCTGAAATATAATTACTTTAAAACATGTTGAAACATAGTTTAAAAATTAAATGTTTAGAATTGTCGGTAATGCACTAATCCATCAATGACTTGATGTACGAGCCATAAAAATTAATGAGTGGTACCAAGTTGGCTCCCACAATGAAATTCACACACATTGAATATGCACTGAGTTAGCGCCTATCTGACGCCTGGTCGACCCCTACACTACTTAGCAATCTTTCTTGCGATTTGTTGTGTTTCTTGGAATGATCAGTTTAATAAATGAGTGTACGATTAGATGGAGACGTCCAAAGTGCAGTATAAAAGGAGTAAAGAGTTAGCAAACAAAAGGAGCAAAGAGTTGGCAAACATTGGCATGTAATAGAACAAAAAATCAACCAAAATTCTCTTGCAAAATGGTTCTTCAAAAGAATAGCATACTCTGGAAGTTTCTAAAACATTGTCCCTTTCGAAAATAAGTTTATCTTACAAACTTTTTATATGCTGAGTAAGTTTGTGTATAATATTGTGTTAGAGGTGTATTTTAGGTTATCCAATCCCATTTAATTCTGGAAAAATAGCAGCTTAAGAAAAGTTATCTAGTTATAGTATAAGCTTAAATAGTTTATTCAGACTTCAACCCTAATCTGTTTCGACCTGAGAAAAAACATTGATTCGAGTCAGAGAAAAAAATCCAGTTATGAGTCTGCTTGTATAATCCAACTCAAAATCTGAGTCAGACTAGAGTCGAATTTCAAAAAATCCGATAATCTGACTCGAACCCAACCCCGACTACAATTCGATCCAACATCCGATTCTAACTCCGACTTAATCCCATTATTTAAGTTTCCAGTTTAGTTTAGACAAAATTTTATATATTCTAAGATTGATATATACATGATTAAGTTAAAAAAAAAAAAGTTAGTTTATAACAATGTAAGTGTTAAACTTCATGCATGATGAGTTTGAATAAAATGATTTTCAGCTACATGAAATTGGACAAGTTTGCTTGTATCAAAAAGGCAGAAGAAAATGATCTGCTTGTAATTCTCCTTCATTAGAGAAAATCATGAACAAATTACAAAAGTATGTATCATAAGATATTACATTGTTTTCTTTGGCTTAAATGCCAAACAAGATCTAATGAATAGCTTCCTAAACAATTAAAAAGACACCCACCTAATTCCATTACTAGAATTTGCTTCAAATTTACTCCAAGAACTTATGTTCAGTTCATAAGTGGATACAATACAACAAAAAGAGGGTGGGGTATTACTATTAGCCTATCTGTTCACAAAAATATATGTATATGATTTTGGTTGGCACTCAACAATCAATGGAAATGCAGCTCTGAGCAATGGTCTTACTGTCCACTTTGCTCACAAACGGGTCGATTTTGACCCAAACAAGGGAGAAAACTGAGGCCAATAACACTGACCAGAGCACCACAATAGTAGGAGTCCTGTTTTGTCTTCCCATGAGACCTTTAAGGAAGGGGTATAAATGAAGGATCACCCAAAAGGCAAAGAAAACTTTTCCGAACAGTGGGCCCCATGAATCATAGCCGCTGTTCAAGGCATCGGAAAATCCAGCTACCACTCCGACAATGTTGATTATGATAAGGGTGGTGGGAGGAATAAGAAGGGTAGTCCATTTGAAAACATAGAGATCTCCGAATTCAGTATCATCAGCTGCTTTGGCTGTGACGGTAAAGTTTGTGTCGAACCCTGCGAGCATCTTGAGGAGCCCTTGGAATACGGCAAACAAGTGAGCAGAGACTCCTCCGATAATCCAAAACTGCTCGTTTCTCCATAGATCCTCAATGCCTACTCCACTCCATCGAAGTTCTAAGATACTGACAAGTATGATGGACATGAAGAGGCCTAGGAAGAGTATGCTTGCCAAGTTTGATAGCTGCAAATTGCAAGGACAAGAGACATACAAGTCAATTTATTGTGTTCGCTAATATTGAAATTCAAAAGTCGAATAGAACGGAGAATTCCCTATGAAAGGTACAAAAACACTAGACTAACTCATGATTTTCAAAACAGACTGAACATTCTTATGGAATACAAGCACAAATTCACGAAAAGCAATGCATGCATATGCAATTTACTATGTAGGACGATGTGAGAAAGGAAACTTACAGTTGGTATAATGAATTTTCCGGTGAGCAGACAGATAGCAGGCAATGTGCAATAGGCAACAAGTGGGAGGGAAGTAAAAGGGTAGACGATGGTATTAATATACGCAAATCTCTGAAGCCACTTCAGGCGGCCTCCTCCAAACCCATACCAGAGAGGACAATGTCTACTAAAGAATATTTCCACTGATCCAAGAGCCCACCGGAGGACCTGGTGCAGTCTATCAGACAAGTTGATGGGTGCAGACCCTTTAAACGCGGGCCTTAAAGGCATACAGTAAATTGATCTCCAACCACGGCAATGCATCTTGAACCCTGTCAAAATATCTTCTGTAATAGATCCATAGATCCATCCAATCTGACAAAATCGACAATAGATAGTGTCAATAACTGTAATATTATATGATGCTACAATTTGAAGACTCGGAAGAGGTCTAACACTATGTTCTTATCACTTGATTGTTACTAAATTGGAACTTTTTTTAGCCATTAGATTGATTTATGCTGATCAAAACAGAGACTTCTTGCTGATTTTCTAGTGTTTTTAATAGCGATATTTTACCTCTTTTCCCCAGGCTGTCTTCTCTTCATACCCACAACTAATAACATGTATTGCTTCCTGAATCAATGTTGATGAGTTAGCAGAATCCGGAACACCTCCATTTTCCATCAATGTAGACTCGATGAACACAGAAGATAACCCAAATGTCTTCTCAAAGCTCGTTTGAGAAATTAGCATTGATCTTTCATACTCATCATAATCTGCATCAAAAATCAGGGAAAAAAATGTTGTTTGAAGTAGTCATGTTGCATGAAATTCTTAGTATATGTCCTCAAGAACAAGGAAGCTTACTGTTTAGCTCTTTGAGGTTAAAAATGGCCGCATCTAGATCTTCACGTTTTGCATCTCGATACACCTCTGAGATGTCTTTCTCTTGTTTCTTCTTGGAAGGGAGGCAACAACAAGAAGAGGATGATTTGGGTAAACTAGGCAAGGATGGGGGTCCATAGCCATACATTGCTTGCCTATTGAATACACAACCAGTTCCGACATAAACTGGCCCTTGAATCCCATCAAGTCCTTTCATGTTAACCTGAATTCAGGGAATCATGGATAAGATTATCACCACATTAACATCGGCTTTTCTACAACTCAAAACAATATGGACCTCAAAGGAATCATGGACATAAGGTCTATTAAAGTGTATAATCTATCAAAAGAACTTTATCGGCTATTTATAAAATTAAAGGACTTACATCAAAGAAAACCACATTTCTGTTAGCATATCGATCACTTTTGTCGATGCCATCGAATCTTTGAGGGAACTGAACATAGCACACATCCCGGCCTACTACTGGATCCATCAGGAAGCACATCGCCTCACGAACTGCCTTGCTATTGTTGACATAATGATCACAATCAAGGTTAAGAATGTAGGGCGCATTCGTGAGGACTGCAGACACTCTGACCTGTGAGACAAATATGTTGTGTGAAATAAGAATAGCAGCTATTACATAGCTTTTATAAGTAAATCTTATTCAATAGAATATCATCATTATCATACCCAGCGTATCCTACTCATAGAAAACTATGATCAAGGTCTGGGGAAGGAAGGAAGGCGGCAACCCATAACCATAAAAGAGGATGTGGCCAAGAGTCTCTCAGCTCTAAAAAGATACTTAAAAGAGAAGTTCGATAGTATAGGAAAATAAAAAAAAGTTACCAAGGCATTCTCGGCACCAGCTTTCTTATGGTGCTGAAATCCAGGCCTTTTCTCTCTCGACACATAAACAAGCCTTGGAAGTTCATTACCCTCTATGTCATGAGCACCAGTACTTCCAAGAAAAACCTAGAAAGTCCCATATCAGTACATAAATAAGTATGTTGTAAAAGATGTGCATCAGAATGGGAATCGCTATATACCTGAATCATTCCAGGGTGATCACGAGGATTATTTCCAGGCCAAGGTGTTCCATCTGCCATGGTCCAGCCTTCTTCTGGAGTTTTCTGTCCCTTCGCTACTAAACCATTAATCTTCACTTTAAATTCCTCGTAATCTCTCTGTCACACAGAAATACACATCATGAGATCACTTCCTTCACAAACCATTGTAGTAAGAAAGAGTACATGAAAAGCAACAAGGCTACGTACTTTCATAGCTCGGCGTTCCTTCACAAAAGAAGGCTGAACTTTGTCCTTAAGGTAGTCAATCTTCTGCGAGAAGTAAAATTCAGGGGCTCGTGGTTCAATATCAAACTTCTTGCAAAAAGGAACCCACTTCCTTGCGAATTCAGCAGTTTCAGCAAGTGATTCAAAGGTGAGCATGGCCGCACCATCATCAGAAACATAGCAGGAGACTTTGTCTACAGGGTAGTCCACAGCAAGGATGGACAGTACAGTATTTGAAGTAATAAGAGGCGGTTCCTTCAGTGGATCCACGGTACTGACAAAGAAATCAACACCTGCAAGCTGTGAAGGTTCTCCCTCTCGTTCGTACCTGAACAAACAGAATGAGATTGCATTACAAACAAGGGAAGAGGTAAATTTGATCCCTTCTACCAATCACTATTTTCATAATATTTCAGCGTACCTCAAGGAAAGCTGATCGATGAAAGTCTCTCTATTGATAGGACACCACTTAGGGAACTGATCTAAAACCCAGGAAAATGCGAACCATATCTCACAGATGACAGAAGTAAGCCATAGACCAAAGGCACTATCCACAGGATTAGTTATCCGGTAGTGGAAAAACAGTGCAAGAATGATCAATCGCAAAATGATCACGATCCTGTATGAGGTAAGTTTGGTTCTTGGGATTGGAACAATTCTTGAAAGTGGGTGTGCAGCCTCTGCAGACCTGTAAAAAGAAAAACAGCACACGTCTTAGAAACTTCCAAGGTCATTTTATGGTGGAATTTTTTCCAAGACTATATGTACATGATCTTGAACTATTATTTCATATGCGATGATGATGATGATCAGGATTCAGGAGCATGTTTCGCCAGTTGATTCGCTTTTTGGATTCACAATTCACTTAAATGACCATAAAATAGCTCAAAACCGATTATAATTTGCTTTCTTTGATTCGCGATTCGCAAGGAGATTAAAGAATCATGTGACAGTGTTCAGGAGTTTAGATTATCTTGAAGTATATCATTCTTCAGATTAGCTTGCTAAATGTAGTTCTAATGTTCATATATATATATATATATATATATATATATATATATATATATATATATATATAACTTACAAATTTTCCTCCATAAGTTGCTCAGGTGGAGCGTGATCAGCTTCTTTTACAGCTTTAGACTCTTTAACAACTTGCTTCTTCTTGTCTTTCTTGTCTCTCCAACTCTCCACCCGGTTTTTCCAGATTGAACTTCCAGATTCACTATTCATTTCTGCCAAAAATAGACAAAGTATACAGTTGGTATCATAATACTAACACTGACCACAATCAGGGGGAATCAAAGCTCGAATTTGTCAAGGTTATGATCAAAATCATTTGATTCAAAACCCTATTAATAATAGCCGAGTAAATTCACCATGCACGCAAAAGTGAGTGTTTGGTGCACCCTATACTAGTATTTTTTATTCGCCTCTCATAACAATAGCAAAAAAAAAAAAAAAAAAAACTCTTGGAAAGGTTAGAAATGCTCACCACTATCAACTGTTGAGATGCTGCTCATATTTCTAGCATGTAAACCAAGATCATGTTTCTGATTTAACCAAGATAACATGTTATATCATTATACTATTATAGTTTGAATAAATTTAGCATAAAATATATTCCTCTTGCAAATATACCTGCTCATCGTTATGATAGTTTGCTTTATTTTGATGATTACCAAATGCTTCAACAACAGCTTCATCATATGTTGAAGTATCTGTAAAATTAAACATTACAAAAACCACCATATCCAAAATCCAAAACAATCCAAAGTTCTGTATAGCTAAAGATGTCAAGGGATCGATTCAAGCATAAAAGCTAATGGTTGAGGCTCTAATATATGTTATATACTCTATCACGCCCCTAAAAAAAGCCCGTTAGGCTAGTAGTGTGGATGCAGCACAAGCGTCACTCATACTTCACGCTGATAATTCCACTTGGAAGTAGGTTTGACCATGAGTTGGGCATTTGATACCAAGTCAAAGGACTAATTCAACCAAAAGTTTAAACCGATGGTTATAATGTATGAAAAGAGACTAACCTTCATAGGGAGAACCGCAACGGAGGCAAGCCTTTTTACCAACCTTGATTTCATAATCAACACAATCTTTACAAACAGGGAAATTGCATTCATGGCAAGCAATAAACACATCCCCATTCGAGTCGATTCCTACTTGCTCACCACAAGTGTTACACTGAGGAACCCCAGATTGCATCATCCTAACTTTATCTTTTTACCCTTATGATTTTTTTATGTCTGTAGAAAAACACAAGTTTTGGTGCTTCTTTATATGACCGTAAGAAGAAAACTACCTCATCATGTGGAAGAGATAGAGAAGAAAGTTCAGTGCAATTTTTGTATCAGAATGTTCGGTAGGAGAATTTGTTTGGTGTCATATTTAATGTAAACATATAAGGAAGGACAGATGAGAAGCAACGTTTCAGTAAGTTTGAAAATTTGCGGGAGTTTTAAGGAAAAGGTTTCAGTTGGGAGGGGTACATCTTTTAACTAACCAACGACTTTTTGAAAGGTGCCAATCCAGCTATAAGGAGTAAAATTAAAATCTTATACCCCTCTAAGAGGTTTTGCAACAATTTTTTTCATAATCCGCCGTACTGTAAAAATGCGGTAATGATCGCGACCGCGGTAATAATGATACGGTTTTGGGAGTGATGTAGTTATCTTAACAGATAAATCTGCGGTTTTTACACCTTTACAACACGACCGATGCGGTTTTAAATACAATTTTTAGATAATAATTTTAGTGATTAGGTTAGTGTAAATATTTGTGTATAGAATTAGTAATTTGGCTCAACTTCTCTGCATTATATTCAAATTTTTTTTTAAAAAAAAAGTTGGATATATGATAAATGAAAGGGAAAACATTTTAGAAGTTAGTTAAGGAATTCAATTCAAAGTTAATACTTCTATCATTTTACTTATATTTTCGATTTTGTACTGTTTTGTTTGTCTCACATAGATTTATAGGTGAAACTTTTAGAATTTGACAGTCAATATGCTATTAATTAGAGCAATTTATATTTTAATACAGCTATTGAACATAGTATGAAGTAACTTTTTAAAAAATATCATATATGATTAGAGAAAAATACGTTATTTTTGAGTTGCGCGGAAATAGAGTCGAAACATTAGAAAAAGAAAATAATATTTTTTAAATAAGGAAATAATTAGAAAAAGAAAATAATATTTTTTTACATAAGACCTTACTTATTCTCTATCTTACAATCAAATTGCTAAATTTCTTTCATAACTGAAAGTGTTTTTTCAGAAATTTGAGAGTTTTTTCAACTAAATGATGTAAAATGAATGAACAGAGGAGTGTCAATCTGACCGGCACGGAAGAATACAACTTTGTCAATCAATCGATGAGTTCATTGACCTACCTGAAGCAATGCAGCAAGAAATACTGATGGCATTGGGAAATTTCAGTCTAATTCCAATACTAAGCTGGCCCCTTAGAATGTCCATATATAAAAGCTAATGTATTTCCTAATTCCTTTGTCTCTTTGAATTTATTATTGAAATTGACGTTTTCTGCACAATACGTCATTTTCAGTAGCAAATTTAGACGAACACAGGAGTAATGTATTGAATTTACAGGCTTAAGCCCCCAAGTTTGTTGTCAATGTCATTTTGATCAGTCTCACTAGATTTGCCGCATATCTTTTTTAAAATTAATTCACATTCTTCATCCATCCACACATTTTAAATAGGTTTATTCTCCTCAAAATCCAACAAAAAATCAAAAACAAAATAGTTTTAATTAAAGGAACATAAAATATACCTTCATAAGTATTACAAATATCTAATTTTAATGTTTTTAGATGAGCTAAGAAAATATTTAAAGAGCTGGATCATTAGGTATACAGCACATTCCATGATATTAAAATGTGCACCAAATGTATCTTCACAGATAAAAAGTAGTAATAGAAGCTAGTAAATAGTCATCTATCAAGGTTGGTGTCACATCTAATGAAGCTCAACAGCCAACAAGAAGATGTAGGGCACACTCAACCTGATATAGCAGCTATATATACTAGTACGAGAGGACAAAATGGGGAAATCGAACCAGATAATACCTATAAAAAAATCTGGTCGATAGAGCTGTGATTGAGGAACAAAGCACCATGGCATTAAAAACAATTTTCATACGAGTAAAGGAAAGCTGACTAGGTTTAGAGGGCAGGAAATGCTTTGTGGGATGACCTTAACTTAAGATAGATAACCAATTTGGGTGCCTTATCCAATACATCTGAGCTTGATGTATGGGAAGCGTTATAATCAGTAAGCAAAATACCTGTTTATTTCATGGAGATGACCAGAAGCTACACAGCAGTGTCACTGGCATTTGTTAATCAAAAAGTTGCTTCAACACCAATACACCATGATTTGGCATCCTCATACTGAAGTAGTTCAAGCTATTAAGAACAATTTCATACAGGTGTACAATTCATTTCTTGTCTAAGATTGAACTAGAATTATCAGGTAAAACTCAAGCTTGAATATGGACCCTTTCTCTCTAAATAAATTTTTCTTTTTATTTTAAATAAAATTTACCTACCTTTAGTTTTTAATTATGATACAGTACCTTTTTATATACCAAACAAAAAATAACAATAAACCTTATAGTTTCCCTTTCCATTTCCTAAAATAACAATAAACCTTATAGTTTCCCTTTCCATTTCTTAAAGGTTTCCATTCCCTTTCCATTTGATGAAGCATACCAAACAGAACCTTAGTGATACAATGTTACTATTGACATCTTGAATCAAGCATATAAACCAATTAGAGGAACAAATTTAAAACAACCTGCATTGCTAACGACCCTTTAAAAACGTAAGTCACTTTGGTAAACTCTGGACGGAAAAATCCTGCAACAGTTTTTATGATAAATCTCAATATAATTACAGCCCATACTTTTGTTAGTGTCAATTCAATTCAACCAATTTTGATGATCAAGTTGCTGCCCTATGAACTAAGTAAAAAGGATAATTGAAAGGAGCTCTATAAGCTTCTTATGAGATGAGGTACTGTTATTGGATTACAAACTCAAGGAAGTAATGCATTCCTGGAAACAATAAGCTCACAAAGCAGCTGAATTTCAAGATAACCATACTAATTTTTGTATTATCTTTGCTGGTTCAGAACCAAATCATCCTATAATGATGATGCTTTAGAGCATTTGGTAGGGCAAGGGTTAGCTTGCATCGATGAAGGAATTAAAGGGGATACAAAGAGACATGATGTGCCTTGATGTTAGCAAAGAACGAAGAGGAGCAAAGGAGGGTTACTTGGACGAGCAGTAGGGCCACTCGTTCAAGAAGCTTGAGCCAACAACACAAAAATTGCTAAGAGTGTGCTTTGCTCAAATGAGCAGGGAGTGTGCTCGTTTGAGCAAAGCATATTAAACCTCAAGTTTGCGTGAATCTCTTCGGTAATTTTTATATTTTATTTCATTGACCTTAAAATTATATTAAAAAAAAGGTCTTTCAGACAGGTCAGATAAAGTAGAGATAAGAGTGCAAGAAAGATTTATGGATTGTAGACCTTTGAGAGAAACTTTCTTGAATTTTGTGAGAAACTTCATTGAAGTTTTCGTGAGCTACGAAGAGCAAGCTTTTGTCAGTATTCTTGCTTTGGCTTTGATATTCTTTTGTTTCTTCATTTTTTACACATCCATTTAGTGTCTAAATTCATCACAACACTGCTTCAATTTGTCTTGAGTTGCTAATATTAAATCATATTACAATATATATTACATCTTGCAAAGATTGTAGTGAACATGCTCTACTAAATTACAAAATTCCTCATTCCTCATACTTTAAATTGCTCTAAGAAGATTTCAGTGTAAGAGGGTCAAAGATAGAAAGTCATTTGAAGTAGTAAAATGAGAAGCACTCTCACTAACCAAAGATCACAAACATAGAGTTGTGTTCATGATGTGTCCCAGTTGTAGGAACTAAGTATGCAAATTAGGAATGAATAACAATAACAAACAAATAAACAAGACAAGATTTAAGGTGGTTCACCAATCTCGGGATACCTCCACCATTCTAGCCTAGGATAATATTAATATGTTTAAAGGATAAATACAAACTTGAATGAATTACACGTGAAGGTTATGTGTAGGAACAAAAGAGCTATTAGGGAGAATACTTGAACAAAAGATAGAACTATACAATGAGACTTTGTCCCACCTATAACCTAGGATATTAAGGGATATATAGAGGAAATAAGGACAAGAGCGGGGCAACAATAATACAAAAGGAAAAATGGGGCAGCAACTCACAGAAGGCAAGTTGTTGCCTGCTCAGCACTATACTCGTTTGAGCAGGTGCAGTACAACACCTTTTTGGTCGAGTTTGGTTCTTCCACGCGTCCCTATGTTTCCCCTTTGGTCCCTGTTACTCTTACGCCTTGTCCTATATCTGAATGGGATGCACTAGAAGCTCAAACCTTGCACCCCCAAGCCTTCACATACATTGTACAATGTACTAATGTACTTGTTTGATACATTATCAACCAATCACTAATATGTGTACTATGTCTTCTTCTATCTTACACTAACACACTTGACTAATTCTTTAATTATGTCCTAATTACTTGGTGAACCAAATCACCAATAATCCTAACAAGTAGTAATGGATTTTCTCATGTGTTCTTAGCAATCTAGTACGTATGTATTTTAGATAGCATTTTGCGAGGAAAGGAAATAGGAGGAAAAATGAGGGAGGAAAAATGAGGGAGGAAAATAGTATTGTTTTCGTTTCAAATATTTATATGTTGGAAGAATTTATTTTATAAAAAATATCAAAGGAGTTCTTTCTTCCAATTTCCATCCTTTCTTTTTCCTCCATCTCTTGTTACTATCAAAATGAAGCAAATTTCATGCCTCTCTTTACTTCTCCATTTCGTCTCGATTCTCGTCCAAAGATAGCGTAAGTGTGTCTCCCAGCCAACAATAGATGTGAAATTTTTATGCATAAGAACATGTCCTTGTTCTTTTTATCTCCATTTCATCAAAAAAATTTACGAGCACCAACATTATCTAAGTATGAAGCTTCCCTCAACAAAATTACTTGAAATCTTAGAAAACTATCAATTTCATCATCGAACAAAACCCAAATAGGTGTATTTTTGAACCATTTATCATAATCATAACTTCCCAAAATCAATAAACCCTAACTCCTAAGTAAAATAATGCCACACGCAGAAATTATAATAATTCAACAAAAAAGTAAATTATACAACATAATAGGAAGGGGATCATATTCTCGCGCAAAAACAGCAGCTATGAAATTTCATTTCGTTTGAAATTTGAAGTAGCAAAAACAAATAGTCAAATACCTCGAACACAATGGCGATAAAACACGAGCGTTGGCAGTGTGTCCCTTCAGTCATCTCCAACCGACCCCCTATGCTAAAAATCCTGAGAGATAGACGTATTTCAAGCCCAACCTATTAAAGATTAATGCTTATATATTATATTTTTAATGTTACTCATATTATTTTTAATGTTTACTTACTATATTTTTAATGCCTACTTTTAATATATTAAATGTCTACTTACATTATTTTTAATGTCTATTTATAATATTTTACAAAATATATAATTAGTCGGCTCAATTAGAGATGACCCGTCTCTCATAAGAATTTGTGAATAATTACTCTCATTTTTTTGGTCTTATAAAATTTGAATTATATGTATTTTTTGGTCGGAAACTTTTATAGTGTTGTGATTAAGGGCATATAGTGTACTATATTATTACTTGCTTTTCGATTTGCATTAAAGAGAAATTGAGTTATTTTTAAACGGGGTAATAAATAAAGAGAAAGAATGAATTGCGTTGATAAAATTAAAATAATGTCAAAAATATATGGATAAGTTTAAGAGAAACTAGTAGATTATTGTCTAAAAATAAAAATAATGCAAATTAAATGAAACGAACTAAAATAAAAAAATAATATAAATTTAATGGGATAGAGGGAATAATCCTCAATCCAGGTATAAGTAAAAAAAAAGGTAAAAAAAAAAGGGGTAAAATTAAAATAAGAAAACTTTTAGAGTGCAAATTTGGGTTTGTCAACAAATAGATGTAAGTTCAAACCAATATGAATATTTAATCCAAATTACATAATGAAAATACCCTTCATTAGGGGTGTTTATTAGCGGATATTCAACATTTTAGATACCTGAAAAGCCGGGTATCCAGTTAGTCGGATACCTTTTTTAACGCCCTGTGTCCCGGCCCAATAAAAGCGGGTACCCGGATAAATCAGGTCGGGAAACCAGATACCCGATTTTATTTTTTGATATTTTAGATAGATAAGATTGTTAATTATGTGAATATTTTTATAGTAAAAATATAAGCAGAACTCCAGGAAACCCAAACAATAAAGCAATTTGAAGCTGAACTCTAAGAAACAATGGTATCAGTAGAAGAATCTTCCACCATATCAAAAGTCTTGATAAAAACTAGAGGTGGACCCATCTCATGAAGCCCTTCCATTGTTCTTAGAGACAATTTTAATCTCTTCTTTTGTAGTTACACTTTTCATTTTTGAAAATACCTAGAAGCAATTTTATGGCTTTTAGATTTTGATATGAGGATTAGGGATATGGAGTGGGTTTAATATTGGGATTTAAGGTATAAATTACAGTTAAATAAAGATATGATGATGGGTAGAAGAAGGTTTCATATTGAGGGGATTGAATAAATAGAGGAAAACAGATAACTGAGTAAGGGAAAAGATGTTTTAATTTTGAAATTTGAGAGTGAAAAACGACGTCTTAAACTTTGAAAGATAGAAAACAGAAAGAAGGGCATATATGAGAGTAAAAACCCTAAAAAAAATAGATGCATTTATTTGACGGGTCACTTTACCAGGTACCTAATTTATAGGGATGGGCATGGGTTGGGTCCAGCTAGACCCCAATCCATACCCTAATTTTTTTTTGGACCCAGACCCGAACCCAGATGCGTAGGGTCTGAAAATTTTGGACTCGGACCTAGACCCTTAGGGTTTGGCGAGTCTAGGGTTTACGGTCTGGATCTGGGTCCAAAAAAATTTATTTATTTTTTCCTGAAAATTTTTTAAAATTATATTATGAACTACAATTTCGACCATTCGTATAAAATTATTTAAACATTTTCGACTAATGAGGATCTTCTAATACTTTATACTAATTGAGCGAATAAATATATGAAGTTTTCCAACATTCAAGTTCTAATAATGAAATATTTATCAAGTCTTTAACTTTTAAAGTATGATACGACGACCACATTTTAAATTATATGAACCGAAAAAGTTCAAAACCATGTAATGTTCAGAAATATAATAAAATTTAAAAATAAAATACACATGATAGCTAATATATATTAAAAAAAAGATATATTGGGTATATGAGTCGGATCTGGGTCTCAAACGTGTAGACCCGGACCCAGACCCTAAGTTCATTGACCCAGATCCGACCCGAATCCATAGGGTCCAAAAATAGGTGGACCCAAACCATTAAAATTAGGGTCGGGTCGGGTCTAGACCCTTAGGATCTAAGACCCATGCCCATCCCCACCAGTTTATATTAAATTTTTTTGAAATTTGACTCACCATTTATATTGCGGATCAACTAGTCGGGTTTTTTTGAACACCCTTACCCATCATCATACAAAAAAGGAATAATTTGCAAATAATATTCTTAAAGTTAGGATTTTTGCGAATTACAGTCTTAATGTTTATTTTTTACAAATTACAACCACCAAAGTATCAAAGTCTACAGTGTTTAAGTCAAATCACATAATTTCGACCATTTTTAATAGTCGTAATTTTAGAATAAGTGATCAGAATTCTATAATTTAGCCTAAATACTATATACTTTGATCTTTTTATTTATTAATTATTATTAAATATTCATGTTTTTCTTTAAAAAAAACTCTTTTGCTACAACAAAAAGGACTTTAAAAAACAAGTTGCCCATCATCATGAGACATGGAGTAATGCCCAATAATTGGTTCAGATTTCAGAATATACTCCCACTTCGAAGTTCTAACGGTCGGAACACTTGTAGTTGTAGCCTTGTTGACCGTAGGCTGTAGGCTGTAGCCTGTAGGTTTTGAATATCTTGTGTATTTTTTTAAGTATTTTTATTTGGGCATTATCAATGGTACTTCTGTGTATTGCACTTTATCTTTAGTATCTCGTATTTTTCGTAATTTTAATGGTGCCTTTAAACTATCTTGCTAATTACAAACGTGACACTTTTTAAGATTTTTACATTAAGTGGCCATTAATTTTTATAAAAAATCAACCATAATTAATTTCTTCTTCTTCCCTTTTTCCTCTACTCTTCCTTTTCTCCTTTCATAGCTGCTTCAAGATACTACCAAAAGACCACCTGAAACATAGATTTTTTATTTTTTTCAGATTCCATGGGGCTGAATGGTGTTAGCATTGGAAAATCTACACAAACAAGGGATTGTTTACAGAGATTTGAAACCAGACAATATGTTAATTCAAGAAAATGGGCACTTAATGTTAGTAGATTTTGATCTATCAACAAAACTCGTTCCAAAATCGCCCAAATCTCGGTCGAGTTTTGAATCAATTAAGAAGTCCGAGTCAGAAAGGAAGATAACTCAGTTACCCAGATTTTTAACCCTCTCTAAATGCACTAAATCAGTGAGTTCAACAGAATACTCAATGAAATCCAGTAAAACATGGGACGATTCAGGAAACTCGTTCGAGTCAGACTCAGTGGGGAAATCAAACTCATTTGTTGGAACAGAAGAGTACGTGGCACCAGAGATCATCCAAGGCAACGGTCACGATTTCGCCAGAATACACCTTACTACAAAATGATGAGTAGCTTGAAGAACAATTGTGTAAGGAGAGAAGAAAGAGGAGAGGGAAAAGGGAAGAAGAAAAAACTAACCATGTCTGATTTTTTACAAAAATTAACGGCCACTTAACGGAAAAAACTTTAAAAGTGTTACATTTGTAATTAGCAAGATAGTTTGGGGTTCCATTGAAATTACGAAAAACACGGGGTACCAAAGATAAAGTGCAATAACACAGGGATACCATTGATAATCTCTCTTTTTTTTTTATAAGCTAGTTATTATTTTTTTAATATTTTACTTCTATTAATTTTTTTTATCTATATCTATAACTAAAATAAAAAAAACTGATATTATTTGTACTTCCAAACTTATGAGGTGTCACCTTATGGAGTAAATTTTCCCTCCAATATAAGATATGATGTCATCTTATTATATAAGGAAATCAGATTTTGCATTGGTATTGATTAATATTGATTAATCTTAATAAATTATCATAATCAATACATTGAAATTGGTGAATTTTCTTAACAATGCCTAAATGCATTGGAATTGACTTATTTAATCAAAATATATAAATGCACTATTGAAATTGGTTAATGCAATCAACTTTTCAATAAGCTGTGTAACTTACTTAGAGGTAAAAGGAGAGATAAATTGGTGAATAATGATTAAAGGTCAGACAAAGATGAAAGCAAATATTTGCATTTGTAAATTTGTAAAATAGACAAGCAATTTCATTTTTGCAATCATTTGACATTTGCTTTAATTTTATACTCTAAATTTCTTTTAATAATTATTTATTTATTTAAATAGACACAATTACTTTAGATGTTTTTTTTATTCATAAATTCTTAAAGTGTCAATTACAATCTTATAGTGACCAATAAGACAATTGAGCTAATTACATAGATCCGTCTCAACAGTCAAATAGTCCTTTACAAGACAAGCTATTTTTAATTTTATATTTGTATTATTATCTAAATTATATTTTTGTATATAAATGTTATCGTTATTTAAAATATTTCATTTAATGTAATATTGTAATATATGTTCAAAACAATTTATTAACATTAGAATTTATTTTTAACATAGTTTGTTGTACTTACTTAGTAAATATTAAAATAATATCGATGACATCATACATAACTTATAAAATAGTATTTTTAAAATTAAAAATGAATTAAATATTAGCTATAATATGCAATTATTAATTCATTGAAAATCAATAACCAATAATTTCCAGTTCCTTTTCTATTTTTTAAAATAACAAAAAACAATAAAATGAAAAAAATCGTACATCACCCATATAATCGTACAAAAAACAATAAAATAACCAAAAGTTTTAGACCGGATCTATCTGAAGTCTACATGAACCCATATAAAATCCGAGACTAAAGCCGACACATGCTTTGAAGGCTTGAACTTTCTTCAGCTTTACCAAGTAACAAGGTTGGCATACAAACTGGAGTACTTATTTGTGATTTTTATATGCTTAATTTCCTCATTGTTCACGAGTTTATTATTTTTCCTAATAATGGATAATTTAAACCAGTTATCTTTAATGTCCAGATTAGTTAGGTCAACTTTCAACCATTTCCATTTGACCTTTTCTTCCTCATGAATCATGACTGATTTCAATATCTCATATCAGTCTCCAAAACCCTCTGACCCATCATTTTACAGACCAATAATTTTAATTCTATATACAAAAAATCAAGAGCCAAATAATATTCCAAAGTCAACAAAAACCTCCATTTCTTAATTTACAAGGATAATACAGCAAATTTATCAAAACTACAAACATAAAACAAAGTAAAAAAAAAAAGTAAAAAATATACATTGTGCAAAACTTTTACAACCCAACAAACACCAATTAAGTGTAACTTTTTATCTCTTTTGATTAAGGTGATGGTGTTTGACAGATGGCTGATAGCTAATAATAGTGGTTGATTTGACCAACTGATTTTATTAATTGGTTTGACTAGCTGATTTTGAACCCACTGCTTTAAGTGGCTTGTTTAACAACAGCTTATTCGTATTAAAAAACTGTTTTAACCAGCTAATTCACCAAATACTAAAATTAGCTGATTTGACCACGTAACTCTCTATTTAAATCAAAATGAACTAAAATCGCTCAATAAGCTAACGTGCCAAACACCCCCTATAGTATGCCGACCCGTCATTAAACCCTCCTTCTGATCACAAGATTTCAGCGAACAGTAGAAGCAACGGTATGCGCCCAAAATTTGAGATAATTCTTCATTTGAACATGACTATTAGGATCAGGAACTCTTGGATTAAACAAACTACTCTCTTTTCTTTTCTTTTTCATTTCTTCCCATGATTCCGAAAGGTAAGGCCTTGAAATTGATGAACTAGAACCAGATTCATCAACCAATATTTCATCTTTATTATCACTATTTTCATGTATTTTATCATCATTTTTTCCCAATCTCTGTAACCCAGGAATGATATAAGCCAAGTTTGAATTTTTATCTTCTTCAGAGAAAATAAAACCCAAATCCATAAACCCTTTAAGTTCTTCGAACTCAAGATCTGATAAACTCTTACTTAAACCCTTCTTTTTCCTTCTAGAAGCAATTCCTGAACATTTACTCCCCTTTAAAGAGGAAGTAGTTTTTGATGTTAATTTTTTATGGGTGTTTTTCATTTCTGTCATTGAACAAGCTTCAAGCTCTTCTGGTATTTTCCCAGAAAATATAGTTTGGAGTTTTGGTGTAAAAAGAACAGAATTTGGAGATACAGAGGATTCAGTTACTAGTTTTTGAGGTGAATTTGGGTTAATTATTATGGTTTTGGTATGAATTATTGGTAGAGATGGGATTTCTGGGTTTGATTTTGACATTTCTGGGAATTTATTGTTCATGGGGTGTTTTTTGTTGAATAGATCATGGTCAAACCAGTAAAAATCAAAGAGATTTAGGACAGTTTCAGGTTCCATTAATGGTGGGAGGAATGAGAATATGCTCTGAAAATGGGTTGTGTGATGGTTGAATGGGGTAAAGTAAGAAAGGATTGAAATGGCTAAATGGGGTATATGTGTTGGATTTTTAAGTGGACATAAATTGGCCTTTGTAAATTGTCCACTTTTCTAGTTTCTCCTGGATACCTTTTTGAAAGTCAAAATGTCAATAATTTAAACCCTTATTGCTTTTACACATTCAGCTATTTCTATGAAATATCGTTTTTTTTAAGATATAAATCTCAACACAACAAGTCTGTATTCTTATTTTTTTTTAATTTATATTAATTGAGTTTTGTAGTTCATATATCTAATGTGTTTTTTGAAAAAATTATCTCTCACAACAATCTGTATTACATATTTCTCCTTCCACTAGTGAGAATTTATCAGTTCTATTTATGTCGGAACTTTTCTTTTTAACAAGATTTTGTATAAGATATGATATTGCAATTCTAATGAGATGATTATTAAAAAGTAAATTTTCTAATTTGTCTTTCTCATAGTGAAAATTGAAAAATATACTTCCAGCTCTCTAGGTGGTATGATTATTCATTATTTTAATATGATCACATTGTAAAGATTTTAAAATAATTCTAATTAAGATATGAGGAGTATTTAGTAATCGACTATTAATGTTAGTTTAGAGGTGTTTAAAACAGATCTAACAATTTGATATTTATTCGGTTTTCTGGCACAACTGCATAAGACCCAATTTAAACTGATTCTAATAATACTGGATCTAAAATCAATCCGATGACTCCAACAAATACCTTTAATTAAGTCGTTTTAGCTTCGTTATTTGACCATGCAGTTACATTTTATTCTTATGTTAGTTATTAAGTAAACATTTAGCGGACATATTTGGTATAATTAGTTATTAATTATCGTTTGTTTATAAGAGAAATAAGTGAACCATCAAGTTAAATATTAATGAAAATGTTGTCTTTTTTATTTTGATTTGAAGAACTTTTTTATTTGATTAAAAATTATTAATCAAACAAGTGTTTTAGCTGTACCATCCAACAACATAAAAGTTAACCAACAAGCTTAACAAAAAATTTATTTATCAAATAGAAGTAAACCCTAAATTGTGATAATTACTATGAAACTGTTGGCAACTTGGCATTGATCATAGAAGTGTTCTGCAACTATTTTCACAACCACGACTACATCAGTACATCCAATATTTTGTACTCCCTAATACTATGAAAGGTTTTGTTTTTTTTTTTTTGACATGTGAATTATGTATATCAGTATATCTGACATCCAATATTTTGTACTCCGTATGAAAGGTTTTGGTCCTTTTGACATGTAAATTATGTAATATTTCACTTCAGGATTCCGTAAAAAGTTAAAATTCAATATTAGAGTATATAACTATAACCTTAAGTTTTTGGTTGAATTATGTTATAGTATATAACATATCTTGGGGTCTCAACTTGATATCAGAAGCCAACGTGACAAGAGGTCACGAGTTCGAATTTCAATCACCATTCATTTAAAGTGGAATATTTAGCGCCTATGCGTAGCTTAAAAGACTCTTATGTGAGGGGGCATGTTAGAGTATATAACATATTTTGGGGCCTTAACTATAAGTTTAAACTTTTAGTTGATTTGGTTTGTTGACATTTAAGAAAAAGAGTAGTAGACGAACCAAATCCATGTGACCATATCCTCTTCTATGTGCAATTAATACATTCTCAAATAGAGAATCCTACAATTATTAAGCAGCACATTACTATTTATTTATTTGGGTTGTGATAAATGATCTTTTATTATTTTTTGTTTAATTTTTTACGTTTGGTTTTTTGTTTAACTTTTTTCTTTTGATTTTTTTACATTTTTTGAGAAAATGAGATAAAAATAAATTTTATGGTAAATGGAATAAATTTGTAAAAAAGTTGAAAAAATAAATTAAATGTATAGATAAAATTTTTTAAAAAGAGTATAGAGGTCATTGATAAAAATAAAACTAGGATGAATTAAAAAAACTAGGATGAATTAAAATGCCAAAACTAAAAAAGAAAATAGAATAAATTTTGTAAACAATATTGTTAATTATGGACAAATAAACCCTTCTTTTCAAAAATGGAATAATTAAGCTCAACTTTAGCATTAAGCTCGCGTTCCATGGGAGCCACTCATAATCTTTTTTTTAACATAATATCAAAAGGACTCTCAACTATTACCTCAAATATATTTTAGGTGAGTAAATTTTTTTTTTAATGTAATATTTGTAATATTTGAAATTGACGTAATAAAAGTCAAAAGGACTTTCATATAAAAATTGGTGTTAAAATATACTTTATAACACATTTTAGAACATCAATTATTAATCTAAATTTGATATCTATCAATTGTCTTTACTATTCTCTTTTATTCCTTTATTGTCCAACGGTCACTTTTGCAAAAAGATTAGAACATAATAAAAAATGAATACCTTTGATGGGCCAATGCCTCAAATTGATGTCAGTTGGTGTTTTTTACAGGTTATTAGCTTGTTTATTTAGATGATAACATTAGATTTAAAAAAAATTATAAGTCGATTGCTTATTCCAAATACATCAAACAAACAACTAACATAATTTTTCGAAAAAAAACAATTAAAATAATATATAAAAAAATATTTTTAAATATTTAGCATAATTTCATTAATTCTCATATACTGAAACAATATATATCATTTATTTATAGAATAAAAATCATACTACATAACATTATTTTTAAACCTTCTCGTGATCCTCTCCGCCTTTTCCTTCTTACGCATCATTTCATCAGCTTACCTCCTCAAGCTCAGTAACTCGTTTTTAAGCTCTTATTTCTCCTTGTTAAGCTTAATAATGATATTGTTCTTTCATTGTGTGTACTCTGAATTAATCCACCTAAAGTAGGTACAATCCAATACTTCATTAAGGTAAAATAGACAAGTAACAAACTGGCGACTAGGATCAAAGTCGCTCAAATCCCGATCATAATCAACTTCTTAACCACAACTCTTCATTAGAATGATTCTTTAGCGTCTACCTAGCAGGAATAAAATAAAATTAATTAATATTATTAACTAAAATAAATAATATACTTCTTTAATAATCATGAAAAATAGTGAGTAATTAACAAAATTATAGAAATATACCTTATTTTCACTTATGCCCGCTAGTTTGGGCTTTTTTCTTTTTAATAATAGCCCAGTTCCAAGTTTAATAAAATGATTAAAAGCTAATTATAATTAAACTTATAGAAAGTCTTGAATTAGATCGTTTTAATATGAGACAAATTCATAAAATCTGTTTATTTTTCTATGTGATCACTTTAAGGTCATAATTAATCAATTTAAGATAGTAAGTGATCACTTTATTGATAGTTATTTTAAATTTATATGAAGTATATTTTTATAATAATTTAAGGTGTTACTAGGGATGGTCATGGGTCCAGGACCCTGTTGGACCCGCCTCTTTTTTTGGGTCTGGGTCTTAATTTTTGAGACCCATCGGATCCGGGTCGGATTTAGATCCAAAATATATCTGACGGGTCCAGGTCCTAAGATGAAGACCCGGACCCGGACCCCTAAACTTTTAAATTTTATATTATGAATTTCTGATTTCTAAATTCTAATATTAATTTATTTTATTATTAATATATAATGCCTTGATTGCCTTCTCATTCTCAATTTTCAATTTCTCATTCTGCCTCAGTCTAATAACGCCCTAATTCAGTACCCCTAATTTTTTTCTTTCTCCTCTAGTCCTCTGCGCCTCTGCGAATGCTGTCGACCTCCATCGCCATCGCCATCCTTCTTCTCCACTTCATTCGACCTCCAACATTCACACCAGTCCAGTCCACCTCCACCATTCATGCCAGTCCAGTCCAGTCCAGACTCCAGGTACTCCATTTCTTTGATTTTCTTTAATTTGGTAGTGATTCCAATTTTCATTCTTCTATGTATTTTGTGGTTTTATAGCCTAAATTTTGTTAGTCATTTTGTTAGTGATTCCAATTTTTTTTATAGCCTAAATTTTGTTTAGTGATTTAGTGTTCTTTAATTTTTCTTTAATTTGTTAGTGATTTTGTTAATGATTCCAATTTTTATTCTTCTATGTATTTTGTGGTTTTCATTCTTAATATATGATGAATTAGGTCTTAGGTGACAACATTAGTGCGAACCGTGAACTGTGAAATCTGAAGTCTATGAACTATTGTGAACTGTGAACTGTGAACTGTGACAACATTAAAATTTTTTTGTTGAATTGAAATCAGTGTATTTTAATTCTCTTTGGTCATGGATGAAGTTGTAGGCTTGTAGCCTGTATATATAATTCTGTTTTTAAAACAACACCATTTTCTACTTGGTATAGTCGTATAGATTATGGATGAAAATCAATCACAATGTACGTCCAAATCAGTGGCACAACCACAATATAATTTTGTTACGGAGTCAAAAAATACATTGGATGTAGATGAAGAAGGGTTTATTAATGATGATGGTACTCGAAGTCCTTGCACAAAAGATAATGGAAGGAAAACAACCTCCGAGACATGGAATTATTTTGTAAGAGAGGAAGTAAATGGTGTGATTAGAGCTGTTTGTAAGCATTGTGGTGTTAGTCTAGTAACTGGTGGTAGTAGTGGAACTTCTCATCTCTTGAAACACGCAAAAAAAGTTTGCTCAGGAAGACATTTGAATCTTGCACGTGGTCAAACAACTTTAAGAGTTAAGAAGGAATGTGATGGGTCAAGTTCTCTTGAATTTAGTGGTAAAAGCAAACTTAAAGAGTTCGACCAAGATTTTTCAAGAAGGGAATTAGTTTCCATGGTTATTATGCACGAGTATCCATTGTCTATGGTGGATCATATTGGGTTTAGGAGGTTTGATGAAAGCCTTAATTGCAATTTTAAGATGATTTCTAGGTCCACATTAAAGCGAGATATCATGAAGATGTTTAAAGAAGAAAAACTTTCTCTACATAAATTGCTCGAGCATAATGAAAGTAGAATTGCAATCACTACTGATATGTGGACTGCAACCAACCAGAAGAAGGGTTACATGGTCATAACTTCGCATTTTATTGATAAACAATGGGTCTTACGAAATCGCACCTTAAGGTAAAATCTTACTTATTTGCTCATGTAATCATGTTACTTTTAATTTTATCATTTATCCTTTGACTAAAACATATATTATATTATTCTATATAGGTTTTGCTATGTGCCTTGTCCTCACACCGGAGGTGTTATTGCAAAGGTAATGATGGATTGTTTGTCTCAATATTGTTTAGAAAATAAAATATCTGCTGTTGTTGTTGATAATGCCACTACTAATGATGCAATGATGAAGATTTTAGTGGATAAGTTTGAGAAAAGGTCTTTGATGCTTGAGGGTGATCTTTTGCATTTACGTTGTAGTGCTCACATATTGAACCTAATAGTTCAAGAAGGATTAGGGGTTATTAGTTCTGCAATTGAAAAAGTTCGTGATTGTGTGTCTTTTGGATGTCAACTCCTAAAAGAATTGAAAAATTTGAGGAGGCTTGTCCTTTTTTGGACTTAGTTAACATTAAAAGGCCTAGTCTTGATTGTAAAACAAGATGGAATTCAACCTACTTGATGCTTAAAAGTGTTTTGCCGTTTAAAGATGTGTTTTCAAGGTTAAAGCGATTGAATAAAAAGATGAATTTTGTTGTTCCTGTTGATAAGGATTAGGAATTAGCTGAGCTTGTTTGTGATAAGTTAGAAATTTTTTACAGTACAACTAATGTTTTTTCTAGAAGAAAGCTATCACTATCAATCTTTTTTTTCGAAGGGTTTGTGAGATTAAGCTTGCTATGGGTAGGTGGTTACAAAGTGATGTTGAAATTATTAGATTGATGACAGAAAATATGCTTGAAAAATTTGATAAGTATTGGGATCATATGTGTGAACTTTTGGCTATTGCTACTATCTTAGATCCAAGAAATAAAATGGATTGTGGGGAGTTTTATTTTAGGAAGTTTTTTGATGTTAATGAGGTTGATATGTAATTAGCAAGAGTTCGTAGTTGTCTTGATAATTTGGTTGTGGAGTATCAAAGGAAAAGTAATATTGTGAAAAATGTGAATGATGTTGGGCAAAGTAAGAAACGACCTGCACCAAGTTTTATAGACGGTGCACAATATGAATTTGCTCAATCTAAGAGAACTAAGGTTAGAAAGGTGAATAGGTGTGAATTGGATTTTTATTTAGAGGAAGAACCATTATCGGATGATGAGGATTTGGATGTCCTTTATTGGTGGAAAGTAAATACGAAGTATTCGACTTTGCAAAAGATTGCAAAAGATATTCTTGCCATTCCTGTTTCTTCCGTTGCTTCAGAAAGTGCTTTTAGTATCGGAGGAAGAGTTATTAGCCCTCATCGTTCAAGACTTCATTCACAAACTGTGGAAGCATTAATGTGTTTACAAAATTGGATGATGAAAGATATAAAAGGTAAAAGTCTAACTTTTACTGATTTAGTATTGGTTTTGTTTTTGGTTGGTGATCTTAATTTGTTTTTGTTTTAAAATCTCTTTCTAAGGTTCTTCGGAAGATGCTTATGCTTGCTCCACAATAATTGATGATTTGGATATTGATGAAGAACAACAAATAGATGCGATTCGACTAGTATGCTTTAACTTTAATGGATTTATTTTGATTTACTTTTTCTTTATTGAAAAACTAACTTATAATTGTTTGATATTTCCTTTAGGATCTTGATGAAGTTGAAGAAGATTGATCAAAATTGATTGTAATTTGTAATGTTATGGAATATAAACTATGTATCTCATTTAGTCTTTTATATTTAATTTTTAATTATGTATTTAGACAAGTGTTTTTACGTTTAATAATTATTTTGTATTTGAATTTTATGGACTCGAACAAGTGTTTTTAATATGATAATAAGTTGCTTACAAAATACAAAAAGACTCGCAAAAGGTTCAATTTTGACAAATCAAAGAGGCTTTGTATAAGACCCATTAAGGACCCTAGACCCGTTAGATCCGTAGGGTCCGGGTCTGGCCAGACCTGCCCTATGACCATCCCTAGGTGTTACATGTACTTATATTCAAAGTTATAACAAAATCAATGAGAAATAAAACTTTGTCAAATGCAACAAATTAGTTATTAATTCGAAAAATTTAATTTTAAAGGTATGAACTTTAGCTCATTGTTTGAACTTTCGTTTATTTTTTAAAGGCTTGAACTTTGAGGTGCATTCGCTTTTAAAGGTTCAAATTACCTTTAACCGGTTAAACCAACTTCCTTCTTCATCTAAACCACCTTGCCTTCCATTTTCTCTCTGTTCCACATTTAATGTTAGCCATTTTTGATGATTTTGGTCATTCTTGAGTGACTTAATTCCACAAATCCTTCAATATTTTACCAAACACAAGATCAATTACCATTTACCACTTTTACAATTATCCATTGATGGCGGACAAATCCTGCAATATTTAACCAAACACAAGAAAAATAAATGGCGGACATTTACCACAAGAACTGAACTTACAATTGTATGGTCAGCTCTAATCACATCGAAGATGTACCAGCAAGAAGTGTTTCAACAGGAAGAAGTGAATTACTAGGACGACGTCATTTAAGTCCATTACCATTTTTACGATTATCTCTAACAACAGTAAACTCATAAGGAGATCTATCCAAAGCAATCCATTGTTTGAAGATATGTGTAGTATTGGAGCAACCTACAATTTAGTTTCCCCACAATTTAAATTACTCAATTTATGACCCATTCTATCCGTATCAACACATAATTATGACCTATTTTCTCTAACCCACAATTTAATTTTTCCAATTTATAACCTAATAATCAATTGGGTATCAATCAATTCACAATGCAAATCTATGATTTTCCCAATTTATAACCTAATAATCAATTGGGTATCTATAAAATGCAAATCTTCAATCTCCGAATGTCTAGTTTCCAAACTCTGTACAGTTTAATGCCTTAGAAGCATCACTTTCAGAAACAACATATGCCATTTGAACAAAACCATCACCAAGATCAACTACTCCAACTGTATTCGAGTACTCCTTCCTTAAGTTCCCTAAAAGGTAGTTTATGGTCACCTACAAACAAATGAAGAAAACCAGATCAATCTCAAGGGCCTTGAGTGACTTAAGAAAATCAGATCAAAAACTTCAATTTCAAGTAGTGTAGATGGGAAATTCATTGCATTTTAATTTTTCTTTTCTTTTTTTAATTTCAACCGGTTATAAAAGGTAATGATTTACCTGAAAACTTTTAAAAGTGAATGGGGTACAAAGTTCGAACCTTTAAAAAATAAAAGAAAATTTAAACCTTTAAAAGCAAATGAGCTCAAGTTCGTATTTTTTAATTAAATTTTCCTAATTCATTTTATAGGTAAACTAAGAAAATCAAAAAAATAAAAAAAATCAAATATAGTACATTTTTTTGAAAAGAATGCATTTAATTTTTCTGTAAACATAACCACCACTAAAAGGAATCATTGAAATAAATAAGATTAATTAGCATTTTAATTCCAAGTATAAGATTGGGATAAACTTATGTCCCAAAATAAGCTTCCGTACGTCCAAGCCTAGCCTCGGGTAAGTCGCTGTTAGTAACAGCGACTTAAGGGGAAAAAAAAAAATAAAAAGTTGAAAGTCGCTGTTACTAGCAGCGACTTATAGCTTTATATATTTTTTTTTTAAATTTAAAAACTAAACTAGCCGTTGTTAATTAGAAAAATAGCCGTTAGAATGTGAAAATAGCCGTTGTAATGTTGTTGTATAAATAGGTCCATCATTTCTTATACTTCATTTTATCCATTCTAGATCATTCTTATTCTTTTCCATCAATTGTTAAAGTTAACATAAGGTATTTTGTTAGTTTTATTATTGTAAATGTAAACATTATTTTTGAAAGTTCACTAACGTTAATATATTATATGTATTATGTAGATGTCAAAGGAGCATTGTATTGAAGAGCTTTGTGATTGTGGTTATGAAGTTGAGATTAATACTGATTGGAGCGACTTCGATCCAGGGCGTGAATTTGTTGCTTGCCCTTTCTACTTGGCTGACGGATTAGGATGCACATACTTTCGCTGGATTGCTCCGGAGGGTACAAAATGACAGAGAGACTTAATAATAAGGCTTGAGAAGGAAAAACAAGAGCTTAAAGATGAGGTATTTAATCTAAAGAGACAAATGGATGATATGACACATAGGAAAGAAGAGACTGAAAGAATTATGAAAAAGTTAACTAAGCCTTCTTAGTTAGCGACGGTAGTTTAACTTAATGCATGAAGTATGTAATTGGATTTGGATTTGTTGAACTTGCTTGAAATTGTGTTGAATGTTGAATAGCAACATCCTTATTTGAATATGATTGTATGTTTTTGATTAAATTTATGCTGCATTGTTCGCGGAATGATTCATCGCCCAAAAGTTTGAGTAGTTAACATCAATTCACTCATAATAAACGTGTGATACTACGGTAAAAATATATACATGTACATATATGTTACAATTTACACACAAAAGACCAACAGTCACAAATGAGTATGTACAAATGTTCAATAATTACAAAACTATTGTAATGCTAATCCTCCTCCTGTACCCTGTCTAATTGTGACGGTTTACGACGCCTTCTACGATAGTAAGATGCAGTCGCATGACGCTCGGGTAGGGGAGGGGATTGATAGTTTGATGATGTGGCACCCTGTGAGGACCCGACACCGTAGTCCGGACACGTTAAGTCAACCTCCTCAAGATGAACGTCGGGTTGATGAGCAGATGACTCGTACGCGTACGTAGTGGTGTGGGGCGCAGTTACTTCCGGATTGAAGTGTTGAAACTGCGTGCCTTGGAGTATGCCTTGGGAAATCTCCCGTACGGGCTCCTCTTGGGAGGAGCCGATGACTGATGCAATGCCCTATGCCTGCAGTAAGATTTAATTATTAATGAAATGTTTAAAGTGTAAGTTGTAAGGATAATAATTAAAGTTGAAGAATACTTACAAAGTGTGTCATCGTCGGTGCTGCGGGATTGTACTGGGATGCCGCCAAGATACCTCGTGGTGTCATCCATCGGCGAGTAATGGAGAGGAACCACGGCATGTAATCCGCCGTAGTAGGTGCGCCTGCAGCCTCGATCGGCGCACCTTGGGCAAGCAGATCTAGCCTGTGCTCCCAACGAGCGACATGCCGCCAGTTCACCTCTAGCCAGTTCTTGGGATCCCGACCCTTGCGAGAGTGGTGGAGCTCCGCTTCTGTGTCGCATGGAGGCGGGATGCCCTGTACCATCCCAAATTGGCGCAGTACGCGCTCAGGGAGATGCACTTCGACCATGTCGAAGCAGATCAGAGGTACAGATGCTCTCCACGCCCCTGACAATATGCCCGAGTGCTGAGGCAATGCAGCGTATGCCTCAGCGGGGTAAGGGTCCCATAGAAACTAAACGTGAAAATTCGATTAATAAATTACTCAATTTGATACTTATAAAACAAGTTGTGGTGAAGTTGTTACCTGGTCAGCACGTAATAGATCGAGCTGATCGCGGTAGAACCCTGGAGTATGCATCACATGCTTACGAACACAGCCCATAAACCAAGACCACGCGGCTATGCATTCTTTTTCGACCAAAGCAAAGGCAAGCGGGAATATTCCCTTGTTCCCATCTTGGGCAATCGCAGTCAACAACGTATGGCGATACTTACCATACAAATGTGTTCCGTCAATGGCAATAACGGGTTTGCAATACTTAAATCCCTCAATACTAGGTTGGAAAGCCCAAAACACGCGTTGGAAAGTTCTAATACTAGGACGGACATACACACCGACATCATTATCTTCCTTAAAGAACCACTCAACTACGGTACCGGGGTTTGAAATTTGCAGTGCCTTCAGGAAGCGTGGAAGAAGAGGATAAGAATCTTCCCACGTACCATAGATGGAGAGAAGGGCTTGCTGTTTAGCACACCAAGCCCGCTTATAGGTCACTTCCACACCGAATTTGTCTTTGACCATTTGCCGGACAACAGAAACCTTAATTGATGGGTCTTGAGCAACACAATTTCTACTACGATTGTTAATCACGGAAGATGTCAAATGAATGTGCCCAGCTGACACGTTTTCAGTACTTAAAATACAACCCCCGTGCCTCCCTTTATAAGTAATTATCTCCCATGACGGTGAATAGGAGGTCTTCCTAGCCCTAAGCCTCCAACCACACCCTCTCTTACACTTCAACGTGAGCACGGTTTGATTTGAAGTCTCAGTTCTGTACTCAACGTTCCTACGAATATGATACAATCTAACAGCATCTAACAAGGCATCCTTGTTGTCAAACATCATACCCTTTTGAAACTCTCCTTCGTCGGTGTAGGTTGTATCACAATCCCAAGACCTCCAAGAGTTGTCCTCAATGTGTTCATCTAGAGGGGGAACCAGTGCATAGGGTGTAGGGGCAACGATTGTTGGAATGTTTCCTAAAGTCATGTCATTAGCTAGAGCCTCCTCGTCAATACCAACATCATCCTCAGAAGGAGCTTCAACGAATTCATTACTCTCACTAATAACATCATCCCAAGGCTCATTTGTATCTTCTAAGTTACAAGTATCATCATTTGTCACTTGAAATTGAAGTTGATTGGGTTCATTAGAAGGATAAGAGGAAGATGGCATAAAGGGATTTTGGGTTTCTTGGGTAGGGAAGGGCGTATGAGAAGGAGCAGAAGGAGTTATATTCATAAATGCATTTGTTTCCACTACGTTCACATCTTCGTTCCCTAGGGGTACCTCTTCTACATATAACTCTAAAGAAGGACTAGGGGTAGACCTTGAATACTCCCACATTGCATCTATAGCCTCCTCATCCTCAACCGGAAAAGCTAACAAATCTCCACTCAGATTGTATTTAAAACTTAAATTAATAGTACTTCTTGTAGTGTCAATGCCAATCCTAGAGCATATAAAATGTTTAAATTCATTCAAATCTATGTATGAGTTGCATGCAAACAGTTTACGTTTTCCCCCAACATACTTAACATTATTACTAGTTGATCGAATTGAACCATTCCAAAAGCATACAACGGTGACACGAAATGAAGCCATTTATACAACAACACATAAAAAATCAACATCACCATCAACTTCATAAATATATGACCACTATACATTTTACATTCAACTAATAATTCTGGAACAAACTTTTAAAAGTGAGGATCAATGTAAATAACAACTACATTTGACATAATCGTAGAGCTCAAGTGTAAATGCCCACTACACATGACATACATTTTAAATTCACCACCAAATGAAAAAATTTATAATAAAAACGAACCTCAATTAGCTGTAGATCAAGAAGAATTACGTAATTGGAAGCTTGTCAACCTACATTAATGTGAAAATTGATTAAAACACAACAAACCCTAATTTTTCGAATATTGAAAAAAAAACCAAAAAAAATTACCTTAGATCGATCTAAGAAGACTACAGCACTAATTACTGGTACAAACTTGAAACTTGATGACCTTAGTTGAAGGAATGAAGATCCTTACAAGGTTGGAATGAAGAAGGAGAAAGTAGAGAATTGCGGGAGAAAAGTAAATCGCGAAATGAAGTGAGGAAGAAGAAGGATTCTGGAAAAATATAAAGCTATAAGTCGCTGTTAGTAACAGCGACTTTCAACTTTTTATTTATTTATTTTTTTTCCCTTAAGTCGCTGTTACTAACAGCGACTTACCCGAGGCTAGGCTTGGACGTACGGAAGCTTATTTTGGGACATAAGTTTATCCCAATCTTATACTTGGAATTAAAATGCTAATTAATCTTATTTATTTCAATCTTTCCACTAAAAGGGCATTTTTGGTGGAATTTAACAACAAAATCCAAACTCAAACAAAAAAAAAGAGGCGAGTCGGGACTCGGGAGGGTGCATCCTTTTCGTTCAGGGTCTGGGGCATACCAGATTACCAGCACCCTCTCTTCTCAAATCCACTCTTGTTTCCTTTGCCATGGCTCTTTCTCTTTCTTGACGTATATTCTCTTCTCCTTCTCCTTTTCACGCAAACATACACTGGTAATCTCACTTTCCTATCTGGGTTATCCTCTTAACAGGTATTTTTTTCTCTTTACTCTGATCTAAGTTCTAAATCCTACCCCCCTGCTTTTTTGCTGCCTTTATATCGTTCAATACTATTTGCTTGTCAAATTTTATGGTTATGATGTTTGTATTGGAATAATTGTTAGTTTTTCTTTCTGGATATGTCATTTGAAGGTGGAAATTTTGATTTTGACATCTTATTATACTTGGGTCATTGATTTAGGGTTTGTTAAGTATCAGTACTGTTGCATTTTTTCACTTTTTATTCCAAATTTAGATGAACCCTTTTGTTCTAAATCAATTAATTGTGACGATTAATTAGAAACTTAGGTTGATTGTTGCTTTTATATCTTTTTCCCTTTTTCAATTTCACCTACTATAGAAACATGTTGTGTGGACTGATTTTTTGATCACCTGGCAATTTTGTCATGTGTTTGTGGGGAAAGGTAGCTTGTTTGTCTATCTATTTGGTTTTTATTTTGATGATTTGGGTTTTATATGTTGTTATGATTTATTGATGGGTATGCATCTAAACAGACTTTGATTTACTACAGGGAATATATTTTCATCAATTCATTAATAAAGTTCATAACATTTGGGTGTCTAGTACTGAATATTGACTCTTGTGAGTGGTGGGCGGATTTTTTGTTTTGCTCGACCACATCATGCCCGTTCTGAAGAAAGTATTCAATGCTTGCAAGGATTCATTTAAACCTACCGGTCCAGTCTCTGAGGAGGCTCTTGAAAAAGTTCGTGCAATTATAGGTTGGCGTTCTTTCAACCTCAAGAATGTTTTATGCTTCATCAATTACTACTGTTTTCCTACCTTCTCCCTTCTCGATATATACTTATGTGTGTGTGTGTGTGGAGCATGTGTTTTGAGAAGAGTTGCATTTTGACACTCATACTTGTGTCTTGTAGTATTCTATCCAAACAGTAGAGGTGGTTTTTGTTGTCGTACTCTTGAAAATATTCTAGGCTTTGTTACATGTACTTGGCTTTTGATGAGTGATACATGCATAGCATAAGTTGTAATTTGGTATGGTTGAAAAAAATATAGTTGCTTAAAGGGGCAATAGCGCATAATATGGTTGTGTTTGGAACTGAGTAAATTTATTTAAATTCTTGTATTCAATTATGGAATGTGAAATCTGACAATTCAAATCTAAATATGGCAATTAGTATAATTTTAAATTCCACAATGGTCTGGTAAAATGGAAGTTAATGCATTTTGATGGTTTTGGTGGTTAAATAAGCTATTTGGGTGTGTGATAAAAATGAAGTATTGGCAAGCTACTTTGGAAAACACCATATAGCACTATTAACTTTTTGCAAATCTATCGGCTATCAAAACCACTAATTTAAATACCTGCCCCCCTGCACTTGATGAATGCTGTTTGTGATAAATAAATCCAGTGGCCTGTAGCAATTCCGTTTTCGCCAACTAGGCTGTGTTGGTTACACCAACTCTCTTTTGGAAAGTTTCAGTTTCTAGGGTATGAGATGGAGCTCAAGCCCTCATGCTTCTTTGCTTGAGATGGTGTGCAGACTGCAGACTTAAGTCAAATTTGTTCAATTTTTTAACTGTCTATTGAGATTTGAGATATTGCATTCAGTAACATATTATTTCACAGCATTGATATATCTTATGAGGATATGCTACCTCCTCCGAATTACCGATTGTGTTTGCGGACTTTTTCGCCTCTTAAGAACGTGGTTTAGTGCCCTGAAATAGAAGAGTCTGATGCCAGTCTTTTGTTACTGAGGGAAAGGGGAGGAATAACTAAGAGGGGTGAATATTGGAATGTTAGTGGATCAAGCTCATGCTTTTAGTGATGTTGGATGTTGTAGAATCAGTTTTATGTCTTAGAAAACAGAGCACAATTTTGTCTTGCTTTCTCGCATCTACGGTGAATCCCAATTTTTTTCTAATGATTCATACCTGGTTGTGTCAATGACAAGTAGTTTGGGTGGTGTTTAATCTGAAATTGGTTTTATGGTTTCCTTTATCAGATTTATTGATTCTGCCAGTTGTTTGAGTTTTGGCCCATTACCAATAATGTTGTGTTGCTTTTACGAGGAGTGGAATGGAAATTTTCTTTGATCATTAAGTAGAGCATTGGTAGTCGAAGTAGCAGCTGAGTGAAAAACCGCTTCTGGGAATCTTATATTTATTATGTTGTTTGATAGTTGCAACATTGTTGTGTCTTTAAAATGACAGAGGAAGTATATTAATAATAAATTATAACCAAAGAACAATATTGTGGAGACTTATGTCCTTAAGTCTTATTTACTAGGAACACAATTATTTATTTGTTTATATTCACATTTTTTTAAATATTTCGGAGCCTTTGACACTTTGTATAGCTCCTGGAATACAACCTACTATATTCTTCTAATTTTTATAGAAACATATGTACAATCACTTTACAGAAAACAATTCATGAACTTCTTATTGAAATATTCACAGTTGCTGATGGAACACTTTCTTCTTCAAACACCTGTTGTGTACATTTGTTTTGCATGAATGAAAAAGAAAGATGCATGCAAATTATGATTAATGTACTGAAGTCATTAAATCACTGAATCTCCACATAGAGGCTGCATTGTAAGTGTTTTTACGGAGACCGTGGTCTTATACTATGATAATGGAAAATTATCTACGTTGCTCACCAAAGTGCACAGAGGCCGTAATCCCGGTCATGGCTGCATTTAAGAACAAAACCCACAAGTTTTTGTTGAATATATTGTATGATGTGCTTATAACAAGTGTTTCCCATGCTGAGATTATGTGCTTAATTTGGTTGCCTACGCGGTAACCAAGCTATAGCTGACCTGTGGATAAAAGTTGTGATATATTGTGCTCAATGCTAGTGGTGATAAACCTCCATATGGCCACCAAAATTTGACTTACTGCCCATGAATTTTTGTTGAGTAGGGTTTGGTTGAATGGTTTGCCTTTGTTTAGTTGGTAACTTTGTATGTACCAAAGTTTTGTGCCCAAGGTAGATACATTAAGATGGTTTTGACTCAATTTTATTGCTGATGGTCATCATATGGTGATTTTATTAATTCCAAACTGTTCTTCCAGATGACTTGAAGCCTGCAAATGTGGGTCTTGAGCAGGAGGCAATAGCAGCACAAAAATGGAAACCTCTTTCTAATGGAAGTAATGGGAGAAGAGCTCGCAACGGCAGTAATCAGCAGTATCCTCCCCCCATAAAGTATCTGCACATATATGAAGAGGAAAAGTTTTCTGTAAGAAATCAATTTTTTATTCAAAATAGCTTTTAAGTTGGTATGAAATATGAATATATTGCATTAGTTGAATTTGTGGCAACGGATAAAACTGAGAATTTTCTCCTTTTGCAGATAGGAATTTTCTGCATGCCTCCCTCATCAATCATACCTCTTCACAATCATCCCGGAATGACTGTGTTGAGCAAGCTTTTGTATGGAACTATGCATGTAAAGTCATATGATTGGGTCGACTTGCCTGAGCTTCCTGAGTCATCCCAAGGTTCTCTCAATCTTCCTTTATTTACTTGAAGATTTAAATATTTAAGTAGTGGATTGGAATATGAACATAAACATAGATATTGTTTTTGTGAGGGGAGCCTTCATGACTGTTTGTTGGGTGACGATATGCTGTCCTCTCTTTTGAAACTACATCATTTATTACTTTTAGATCGCTTGTTTTGACTTGCTCTTTCTTGGACTAGTGAGTTGCGCAAGCAAGTTTTTCATCATGATTTTTGTGGTCCTCTGGAGTGCCATTATGAATATCATACGGTTGTTTTGTCTTAGGGTAGGGAAATGTTAATTTTAACATTGTGAATTGCAAAATTGGTTTTTAGTTGATAAATGTTTGCTTATTGGCTGTTGCAGTTGAGTTGTGATAATTTAATTATATGATTATTTTCTTTAATGTAGTTTTTAAAACTCCCTTCTCTTTTAAGCGCACCATTTTTCAATTTCAAAATTTCTCGATAATTGCAATTTCCCTTTTTTTGGGAATATTTTTTTTGGTTTAATTGACATGCTTGCACACCCCTCTCCCAACATCTACTCTTAAGTCTTAACTTGGCTACCCCACTCCTTTAAATGCATGTGCATAATTATGCAATTAAAATAAAATGATGGCGTATGCAATTAAAATAGAATGGAGTAAGTAAACTTATGGTCTTTAGTTTCGTTTTGTGATGTTTCCAATCCCATCTGTGTGCTACATAGTTTTAACTGTTAGGTGTTTTGGGATGTAATAGTGTTGCTCATAGACTTGTTAGATGCTAACTAGTAGTCTTTGTGAAGAGGTTTGTTTTGATTAAAGTCCTCCGTGGATTTCTGACCTTTTATTGATATTCTACCTCAAGAATAATAATCACCAAAATTGATCTTCTAGCTAGTATTTTCCTTTTCTGTTTTTTAAACAATACAATATGTTGTTTGTCTCTATGTTAATAGTTTTTCAACAAAATCATTTATGCTTTCCTGGTGTGGTTGTTTCATTCCGTGCTAATTGCAAGTGCACGTATATTCTTGATGTCTTTGCTTCAACGACTTTATGTCGAAAAAGAATGAAAAGGGCTCTGCATTCAGTTCAATTGGCCCCTTACTTAATATGTTCCATTGAAGATTTAACTTCAGTTTCTTTGAAACATGCAGTTAGACCTGCCAAACTGGTTAGAGACTGTGAGATGACAGCTCCTTGCGGTACAACCATTTTGTACCCGACAAGAGGTGGTAACATTCATTGTTTCAAAGCGATAACGCCCTGTGCCATCTTTGACATTCTTACTCCTCCATATTCCTCAGAAGATGGGCGGCACTGTTCTTATTTCCGGAGAGCTTTGAAAAAGGACTTGCCTGGTATTTGATCTTCTCTTCATGCTTACGTTCAAATCATCTTTCATTGTTTGTTCCAAAAGAAAACCTATCATTGGAAAACGAGTTTTCCCACTTTCTCCGCTTTTCTAATGGATGAAAAATTGAAATTGTTTTTGGGTTAAAGGTGGTTTTCTCAAATGCATTGTTGACCGTCTTTAATTTTTTGACTTGTGCTAGATGATATTGGTCAACAACCCGAGGGTGTAAATCTTGACGAAATTATTTGGTTAGAAGAAATTCAACCTCCCGAGAATTTTGTGGTTTTTCGTGGACAGTATAATGGCCCTCAGGTGGTGAAGAAACCTTAAGATTATGATGGGTCCTATCACATATGTACAATACCATCAAGCAGAGCGGCTCTGAACAATGGGACACGGCCTTTTCAGGTGGTTAAACGACTTCTCATGCTGCTGAGTTGTATTAATAATTGCTTTGAGAAGCATAGACGAGTCTGAAATATTGGAGAGTGTTAACATGTACATATGGATATTTTACTTGGATCAATGACACTCCTTTGTCACAGGTTATAGGTTGAGGGGTTTCGTTAACTTGTTAAAATCCCGCATTTTACCTTGTTCATTTACATGTATTATTTTGCGGGCACTATTTATCCTTACGAAATATCTATTATATTATCCTTTTTGTTTATGTTCATTGTTTGGCTCATATAACTGATCGACAAGTTGCCGTAGAGTGCATGCAGAGAAAATAGTTGAAATGCGTGCGGAGAAATGTCTTATGGTGGTTTGAATAAAAGTAAGTAAATTTTGCATCCACCCCTATTTAGCATTGCTTTTTGGAGATGGCGTATAAGTAGAGGTGTTCAAAATAGACCCGATGACCTGAAATTTATCTGACATTTTAACCGAATCTGATTTGTCCCGACTTCTAATATGATTAAAATTGTGCAAAAAATAATATGGATACAAAATTCAATTTCAAACCGACCCAAAACACCTAACCCTTAATCAATCCGATGACCCAAATGAACATCTCTACGTATAAGGTACATAGTGTTTTGTTAGTAGGGGTACTAATTTTGTGGAACTCACAGGGCAATTCAGAAATACTTTGTAAGAAGTAAATTTGTAAGGCTGAAACCCCAAATCATTACACTGCACTAGTGTTAGCAACTAGGAAAGTGGTGTACGTAGGGGTAGGGTTTGGATTGAGATTCGTGTTGACGTTACATTGTAGACTAGTTGGAGTGCCGAACTTGAAGTTCCTTGTTATCCTTTTTGAGTTTGTTTCTGATATTGATAACTTCTTTCAATATTTTACTGTTAAAAGAGAACTCACAAGTAGACCTATCAAATCAGTTGGTTAGGGTCGATTTTGTTACGTTTGAAGTTGTGATTTGGAAGGTGATGCGATAGCTCTGTTTTCGAGGTGTTCTTTTGGTTGGTGGTGTGGTGGAAAAGGTGGTTATTGTCGCTGTTGCAGATAATTATCCCTTGAAATGTTGATGCTTATTGCTGGCAAGTGGTAGTCAAATAGGCTTTGGCTCGGCCCATTAGTATTTCGACAGTGACTGAGCCCCGCCTGCCCCATTAAGACTTTATACCGACTCGGCCCTTCTTGGCGAGTGGTAATTGTTATTGTTGTTGGTAATGCGGCATTGGTTGGTGGTAGGAATATTTGTAGTGGTCAAACTTGGTCAATGCTCTGATGTTTTTACTTTTTACGACGTTGGGGGGTGGGGGGAGCTAGGAGGATTTGGAGTGTATAGGGTATGAAAAATGGAGAAAGAATGTTCATCTATATTTCTATGTTGAGTTGTTCTTGCATAAACTCAAAACTAGTGTCTTAGCTTGCAATAAGTGCTCCTTAGAGCTATAAACATACTCGTTCGAGCAGGCTACTTTCAATATCCTTCGTTTAGGCACTTCAAATAATCGTCCAAGCACGTCAAGGAAAGGTCTTCTATACACATAGATTAAAGCACATAAACTCAATGCAGCATTTTGTAACTATTCCATGCCAACCAAAAGGAGGAATAAAAGCAGCACATGCAATTGGTTATAACAATTCTCATATTGTCCTTCACAATCTCATGGTAACAAAAAAGAGAGTTAGTACTAACTAATTTAATTCCAAATTCTACTTGTTGGTATATAATGAATACAATCAAATTATAAATGCAAATTACACTACTAATGTAAACAATTACTTTATGATTTGTTAATGCCTTGCTGGTAGATAGAAATGTGCTTTTTGGGGGTTCAAGTTTAATTAAATTTGAATTTTAATCTCTAGGGTCAAGAAAATTCAATCCGGACTTGATCTCTAAATATGTCCAATTATTCTGGGTTAAAAATTATAAAAAATAAATTCTTAAAAGGCGGCTAACACGTACAGTGTTCCCGATACAACTTTACCCTTATTGGTCTGATGAAGGAATTGTGAAAGTTAACTTTGATGTATTGAGGTTTTCATACACAGGTATTTATTGACAATATTGTTGTTTTAAATTCATTTGTTTTAATTTTTGCTAACGGAGATGTAATAGTGTCGCTCATATACTTGTCAGACGGCAACTATATTCTTTGTTATTAGATTTGGTTTGATGGAGGTCCTCAATGGATTCCCACCTTTTGTTGGTTAATCCCGCTAATTAACATATAGCCTATGTTTCTTTTCAAAACAAAATTATGAAAATTTGATACCAATAAAATTTACATTGAGAAAGATCAAACAAAATCTCACATGACTACATTTTGCCGTATAAAATAATACATTTGATTAGAATAGAGTGGAGTATTTTCAAGTGGATTCTAAGAATTTAAAATTTGAACTCTTATTTTTTGTAGACCCGAACTTGAACTCTTAAGATGTGAAAAACACTCAAAATAAAGTAGAAACCATTCGGGCCCAAATAGGATCTTAATTCCTTGTCCATCCCTACTACTAGAAACAAAAGACTATTTCTAAAACAAATTCAAAACGACGATTTTAAATTAATCTCAACATTAAAAATAAAAACAAAAACCATGCTTATTATAACAAAAAAAAGTTAATCCCATCACAGCTTGAGCTTATATATCACTACAAAAGCTGCATTCCCAAAACATTGATTATAATTGGTTCACAACAAATCCACTTGTTGGAACTAAACACTAAGTTTATTACACTAACTTTTCATTACTATAACCACCGACTATCAAACGAGCCGCCGTTAAGTGAATGATGATCACAAGTTCACAAATCACAACCTCCTTAGTTCTAAAGGTTAAACCAAACAACAAAACTCCAGGGCGGCAAAAAATGATAAATTAACCAGCCTCCAAAAACAATGAAAAAAACCGAAGATTGTTGAGGAAAAAACATGAATCTTCAGTTACCAATGTATATATGTTCCGAAACTTTAGGGACTTCACTTCCATATCCGAGGTTGCTGAGAAACGCGAGTTACCAGTTCCTGCAAACAGCAAGTGAAATGGCTGTTAGATCAAAAGATCTTTTAGTGGTATTACGAAAAAATGCACATTGAGATGATCGCTTTACCTCCGAGTAACGCCCATAATCTTTGCGCAAATGAGAACTCTTAACAATCGTTTCCCATTTCGCACCAGAAGTTGGCGGTTTGACGTTTTGGTTCCTAGATAAAAGCTTAGAGTTAAGACTAGAGTAAGAAACCGAGTTCCTAGGTGAAACTCGAGGTGAAGCTGAAGGCAGTTGACGAGAAAGCCAAGATTCTGATGGTGATTTCGGTAATGGGGGTGTAAGAGATGACTGCACAATGCTAGTGTCATCTGCAGACACCAGAACAAGCTCCCTGCAGCTGTTTGTGTTTTGTTTCTCCGATTCAGTCATGGCTCTCGCCTTCATAAGCGCCAACCGCCCTCCATACTCTAGTTTTACCGCCTCTTCGATGGATTTATCGACTGTCTGCCTCTTGTTCTTCGGTAAGTTCAAAATTGAATAAGAGACTTTAGTGATATTTACGGACTCTACATGTTTTTTCTGTGCCGGGGTTCTTGTGCACGGATTCCTTGTCTTCCGACTATGTTCCTCAAATCTTTTTGAACCCTTTTGAGGATTCTCTGATCGAGTATCCTCAAAGGAATCAACCCGTCTTGGAACAGCCAGAAACCCGACACCCTTTTGGTAGAGATTATGAGGTGATTCGTTCTGAAAAGGAGAGGCAATGCTCCTTCTAGAAGTTCGGTAGGGAGAGCCGCTTCTAGTCTGCAACTCCCCTGAGTAGAACATAGGCCTGGTATACGTTGGAGGCTTCTGCAGCTCACAACTTTTGTGCACTTGACTGACCTTCTGCTTTGGGTTACTATATGGATCCTGTTAAAGGTTTATAGCATCATAAATCAGACTAGAATACATTACTCACAAGGTATATTGTGAGCTTTTTTGAATGTATGGGAAAAATCAAGCCCTTTCACAGTTGTGAGTTGTGACAAGCTTTCGATTCTCACCACACCTACAACGTACGTGAAGGATTAATTCCCTCCCCTGAACCTGTAGCCTGTAAGGATTCTCTAGCCTATCCCGAGTTAGAAAAAATAAATTTAATCTCAATTGTTGTAATAACAATAGGATTATGTTACTTGGACTCGGATATTGATGTCGAATACTGGTATGTGTCCAAGTGTCGGAACTCGAATACGTCTAAATATACAATTTTAAGCCTAAAATGAATAGTCTAAGGCCATATTAATGTCCGAGTATCAAGGACCAGATACAAGTACGTGAAGCAAAATGAAGAGTACGAGTAACATAGAATAGGATATGGGAGGGTGTTCAATTACCTTAACCATCTTATGACTAGGAGATCTCCAAGATTTGCTTTTAACCAATTTGCTTAGTTTACTAGCAGAAGAAAGAGCACTTTTCGATCTATCCTTCATGGATGGTAGTGGATTAACAAGACGCAAGGAGTTCTTCGAGCAAAACCATGGAAGGAATCTACAAGCTTTTACTTTTACAGATAGAGCACTCCTCCCATCGTAGCTATCTTCTTCATCATCACTTTCGTCTTCTGACCCGATATCCTGACCGGTATAAGGTACAATGTTGTACACATTTCCATTAGGTGGAGGTGTCATAGCTCTAGGAACCAATGCTTTTACCTCTTTAGCTTGCTCAACAGCAACAAGTTGCTTCCTAGTCGCGTACTGAGATGGCTCGAGGGTCATTGCCTTAGCTGCAGATAAGAATCGGTTCATCATAAAATCGCGAGCTTTTGGATCAGTAGGAGGGTTATCAGGACGTTTGGTCTCAGGACGTTCTGATGCACTCAAACCACTAACACTACAGTTAATCGAAAAGGACTCGTGCTGAGAAAACGTCTCGATTGCATCAGAGAACGTAGCATCATCATTTTCTGACTCAGAGCTTTCTTCGTTTATTTCAGTCCCTTCTTTCGAACTTTCCCATCTAGCCACCCCACTAATCGACGAGGGGAATTTTGCACTTAATGTCTTAAACTCCCCCGAAAGTTTGTTAGGTCGAAGGGTGTTAAGCTCCCCCGAAAACTTGTTTCGAGGTCTAAGAATTACCAACTCCCCGGATAACATATTGGGTGTTCTGAATCCGTTCAAGTCAACTGATTTTTTACCGGGAGGAAATGGCATTGTAGGAGGAACCCTAGGAGTTGTAGGAACCTCTTGAGGGCTATGTACCTTAGATTCATTTCCTCCTTTTGCCTTCCCAGGAATTTGTTCCCAAATGAAAGGAACAGAACCTGGTTTCACTACCTCTCCCAAGTTTACATCTGATCGTTGAGTACAAATCGAGTTTGGATGATTGGGAGGAGAATCCCTTTTGTTGTCTTCACCCGAAGAACGTAATGGTGATGAATATCTCCTTGCAGACATTAATGGGGCACTAAAATTAAGCTGTTTTTTCTCCATTGTTTGAAAGTTTTGAAGCCAGAAAATCAAGGAGTGTATGATAGATCAAACCCAAGTATAAGCCACTTTGTCTACAAAATCTGTGACAGTAAACACCAAAAACTGTCAAAAAACTTTATAATAAATCAAAGGATCTTAGCCAAGCTTTTTGGGATTACAGGTAGGCTGAGGGAAGGGGAGGAGCTCGGTAAGAATCAAAATTTCAATCTTATCTGAGATTAGTGGTAGAAACGAGACCCAATTGTCGATCTTAGCCAAGTTTTTTGGGATTAAAGGTAGGCTGAGGGAAGGGGAGGAGTTCGTGAGAATCGAATTTTCAATCTTATATGAGATTAGTGGTACTTGTTCAACTAAAACGAGACTTGATTCTTGATCATAGCCAAGTTAAGTGAAATCATAATATTGTTTTAATAAAACAAGAATTACTCTAAAAAGAGATTTTTAATGGGGATAATTTAATTAGCATATCAAAATAAAGCAAAACAAATCACACACAATTAATATTAGGCTGATTTTTACTAAATGAACCACACAAATGAAATCAAATCAGACTGCATAATCAAAAACATAATACAAGCTTTCCAAAATGGAGGAAACATAACATTATTTCACTTCCCATATCCCGATATATACCATTAAACCATTAAGCGGCTCCCACCTAAGCCGGGGTTAAGAGTTTCATATATGAGCAACTGTGAGTCGATTAATCAACTCAACCACAATGACTATCATACTAATCATTGACCCACATAAACATTCAATAAAATTCAAGATGAACTAAAAGAATAAGTCAAGAACATCATTAAAAAATTAAAAATCAGCAAAATTAAGAAAGTGGGTGTTAAATTTCATACAAAAATCTCAAATTTCAAGAATACCCATGTAAAATTTTATAACTTTGTACTAAATTTCAGCAATTGTAACTCACCTTGCATCAGAATAAGGAAAAAAATCTCAACTGAAAAGAACAGAGAAAAAGAACAGAGGTCAGAGAAAGTGAATAAAAATAAGAATACCAAATGGTTTGACAAATGGAAGATGATGAGACAAAGTATAATATATCTTGTTGGGACAAGAATGATGGTGGGTTGGGGGTAATTGAGTGCAAAAACAGGCAAAGCGTTAAAGACAAGAAGATAGTGAATAGTTGAGTAAGTAAGGGTTAGTTAAAGTAAGTTGTGCTTTATAGTTTGCTCATGTAATCAATTTTATAGGAATTGCCCCATTATTCATCCAAAATCTCTCACATTAAAAAGTTAATTCTAATGATATTTACTATCTCCTATTTAATTTATTAGTTCCATTTAGTTTTTTACACTTGTCGAGACAATATTTTAACATTTAATATCTCTAATTATTCTTGTATTAATAATCTTTATATCGCGACGAATTAAACAAGATCTTACATTATTATGTTTTAACTTATAGACTAAGAATAAAATATAAATTAAGAGTGATAAGTGAATAGTAAAAAAATAAAATGAAATTAATGAGTAGAATAAGAGGGGGTATAATATTATATGGAATAACGAAATACAATTCAAGAAAAAGAAAAAACCGAATATGTTAGTGAGGCATATAAGTGAAATTATGTTCATTAGTGAAATAATAGTAAGTTTATATATATAGAAGAGAAACAAAAATTATAGATTTTAATGATTTATTGTAGATGGAATCTTGATGGTGTACTTTTTCATTTGAATTGTGTTTTCATGTTGTTATACCTTTTGATTTAATAGGTGTAATTTAAAATCTTATTATTTTCATTATTAGTATGTTTGATAATCGGCGTAGTAGTGTAGTTGTTAATAATTAAAAGAAATTAAAATGTTTGTACTTTAAAAATATTATGATGTGGTAAAGAAATAGAACTTTTTAGGGGTGCAAATAATATTTCTAAACTATAAATTATAGCATTTTAAAATTTAACATAATTTTTAAAATATTATATTTATTTTCAATAATGATTATAAGTTTCGAACAATTTAAGGAAGAAATTAGGACAAATGGTTGATTGAAATTTGGTCCATACATTACTCCATAAGTCACGGGTCCTACGTAGGAGTGATTGAAAAAAAAAAGAGAGGGAAGAAAGGAAGTATATTTGTGGAATAGAGTGTGAGTGAAGAGAGTGGTGGAGACAATAACTATGACTTGGACTTTAGTGAGGCTTGTGGGGCCTACAAATATACCGCACCATCACCGCTCTTTCTTAACGATCGTTACCGATCATTTTATCATGTCATGACATGCATGTTGCTTTTAGTAGACTTATGCTAGCTTACTTGTTACTACTATTTAGTGTAAATAGTGGGCTCTCTTTAAATTTGTAAGTGAATTACTTTTTTTGTCCTTTTTGGTTATTTTTAAGAAAATGATAATAAATAAAGAGCGAATAAATTATGTGGATAAAAAATTAAAAAAAAATTAAAATGTATAAATCAAATTAAAAGAAATAGTAGGCTATTACCCAGAAATAAAAATAATACAAATCAAGTGGGACGAATCAAAATAGAAAATAATGCAAATTAAATGGAAGAGGAGAGTATACGCTTATTCTCTTTGTTTGAGTTGTTTAGCTCCATTTTCTAAAATTTTATTGATTACTATACTAAAAAGATAATAAAATGATCAGAGCAATATAAAATATTAAATTTTTAAAATTTTTGAAAAGTGTAATATTATTGCTAGTAAGAAGTTATCTAAGAATAAATTTTTAGGATTGAGAATCTCATGAGAATTTATTTCCTACTTGACCTCTTAATTATTAACACCTCTATAAAGTCTAAAACAATTAAATAAATAATAATATAATAAGGGAAGTAAAAAAAGGTTACAATTGTAATTATTCTATTATTATTATGCTCAAAAATTCCATATTCTAATATGCTCTAAGAAATTTTATTTTACTAAATGCGTAATATACACATAATAACACGCACATTAATTTTATGAGTATATACTTAAAGAGATTATCAAAAAAATTTATTATTTTGGTGCGCATTAATTTACTCCACTAATTAAGATTAGCAAACACAATTTACTCCTAATCCTAATATTAAAAGAAGGAAAGGAGTAGCAAGCAAACATGAAGTCAAGTACAAATGAAAAGTAAAGAACGAAATCAAACATATAGGATTTCTGACAACAACCTTCAAAGGTAATCTCTGAAAGTTTAATGATTCTTTTTTATTATAACATTTAAAGTTGCCAACAAAAAAAATTATGTAGATAATACTTTTCCATAAACATTAATAAAAAAATCACATAGGACTAAAAGCAAAAAACACAAATCCTCTATTTAAATTAAAGTAATCTTTTTGGCCAAGAATTATATTGTGCATCGACATAAAGATAAAAGATATTGATAAATGACTGGTAGTTGAAATTGTTAACTGGTTTGACTAACTAAAAATATTAGTTTATAGGTTAATTTTTCAAGTTAGGTGTGTTAAGTCATCTATTTTGTGATTAGTGTGACTTGAATGCACAATTAAAATGTGTATTCATGTGTGTGTGACTCTTGAGTTATGGAGTCTTTAAGGGTGTAATTATATGGGTGAGTATTCATGGGAATTATGGGTGTTAATGAAGGTTAATGGAGAAGTAGAAAGGTTTGGATTTATGGTAGCTCGATCAGAATTCTGACAGAGGAAGCAGAGAGGTCGCTCGACCGAGCGAGCCATATTGGTAGGTCGAGCGGTCAGACAGAATGCTCCAGAATGCTGCTGATGCTCGCTCGACCGAGCGAGCTCCCTGTTTCGGTCGAGCGGATCCTCTGATGTGCATGGGATGCTGATTTTCGACCTTTCAAGTCCTTGGAGTTATTTCATATTATTCATTACACTATATTAATATTGTATTCAAGAGAGCTATTGATATTCTTGTATCTAGTACTATATATAGAGCTCTCATACTCACTCAAATGATATCCACAAAACACACCCCAAGCCAAACACTAGCCTATATCTCTTCTCTATTGTAATTCTCCATATTTGAGAGTTCCTTGAACTCCTTTGATAATATAAGAGATACTACACACCGGAGGACGTAGCCTTAGTTGGGTGAACCTCGTTAAATCTTTGTGTCATTTTATTGCTTTATTTTCTCCTACAAACATTAATATTATTGATAGCGTAATTTGTTCGTCACAAAACCTCATACACTCGATCTTGGCAATATTGGAGTTTGAAACATATTGTTCGAACTCTAATACATCGTCGTTTTCAATTAAGAATATATTTGGTAAAATTTATTTGTTGGTTGTAAATTGTTTATTAAAAATAAAATAAGCTAAAAGTGAAAGGACAATAAAAAAAGATATTGTAAGTTGCTTTTTTATTTTTGCTTAAAAGCTAGTTTTTCAACTAGTTCAAAAATCTTTTATTAAATAATTTTTTAGTTATTTAACAAACTAAAAGCTCAAAAGCAAAATGTCACAAGTCAACCAAAAAACAAATAAAAAAATTAATTACCAAACACGTGATATCTAATAATACTCATTAATATATACATAAAACCGATATTGATACCATTTCTAAGTAACAAGGCAAATTCATCATTTTACATTTATATACTAGCAATTTTTAGTATAGAAAAAAAAAGAAAAAAAGAAAAAAAACCTATGTGTCTTACTAGCGACTTTTCTAACTGAAATTCACAGTTTCCTAAATTCAAGTCTCTAGCTCACTTTCAAAACTAAATAATCTTATTTCTGTTTGACTGTCCGTTTAGTATTTGATACTAAAGGTGGTAATAGTGACGAAAAATTAGTGCAGTTTTAGTAAGAATATCTTTTGACAAGTTTAGTGATTATGTTTATACTTTTTTAATCATCTTATTTTTTTCATAAAATTCATTTCAATGCATTACCATTTAAACATGTGATATTAGGCGGTAATGAAAAATTGTGAACAAAAAATTTTTTTACGATCAAACATTCATTATCATGGGAATGACATAATACATATCATGAAAATTTACACTATAAATCATTCTCATTATCACCAATTACTACAGTTAACCAAACGGGCATAAAAGTATTAATTTTTAATTTTTAAAATAAGAACTTTTAAGGACAACAATTATAGCAATTTCAATAAAACAAATACAATAATTTCTAATCAATAATCATTATTTGTGAGCACCACAAAAAGACAAAAAAAATAATAATAAAATAAATAAAATAAAAAAAGGTAAACTAATATGATAAAAGTCTCACCCTATCAAATCGTAACACGTAAAAGTGATTTGTTAATTTTACAAATCATCGTTATTTACTAAAATCTGGTGAAACAAATAATGTACTTTGTAAATTGGATGCTACAATTTGCTTTAATAAAAATATAGTTTCTGTTTTTGTTGGTATAGTTAGTTGCCCAACATAGCAACAAATTTAATGTGTTTCCATGTTTAGCAATGATTCTAAATGTACTTCTAGTAATTTGCCAGCTTCTAATAACATTTATAAATATACGTCTTTAACATTATTAGTAACAATTACATTAAAAGGGCTAATTTGTTGCCAGTCATAGTAGCAATATTTCAAAGCCAATCCATTGCCCAAAACTCACGACACCAACTATTCACTAAATGAAAACAAGTTTTATTGGTCATTCTACTCCTACTATTCAACCAATGATCAATGTAAATAATTATTTTTGTACCATATTTTTCAAGCCAGATTTGATCGATTCTACTCCTTCCCGACTTATATATAGCTCTTGGTCATTCTAATATTACTGTATCTTGAATTAATTTTAGCTTATATATATAAATTCTATTTGCTACCAAAATCTATATTAAAATTCAGCCGGTTTTCTGAGAGATCGTCTTTTTGAGAGATGTCTCTTAGGCTCAGCCCATTAAACCTTAATGTTCACTTACTGTATCCTTAATGCCTACTTACGTTATCCTTAATGCCCATCGAATAAGTACTTAAAATGTCTACTTACAATATTCTTAATGCGTACCGAGAAACTTAGCTTACTAGCCTACTTATCATATATGCTTAATGCCTACTTATAATATCTTTAATGCCTACTTATAATATATTAAATGCCTACCGAGTAAATGCTTAATGACTTAGAATATTTTAAATGCCTAATTACAATGTTCTTAATACCTATCGAAAAACTTACTATATATTTTTTTGGCCAGTCCAATTAAAGACGTCTCTCACAATAATTTGTGTTAAAATTTGATGGTTGTTGTGACTAACTAAAGAATTTTTAAACCATATGTTGCCGCACATGCCCAATATTGGATGACAAATTTTCTTGTTGATCAAGCCCATATGCTGAATGTAGTTTGAGGGAAAATTTAAAATAGGTAGGAAAAAAAATATAAAAAATTCATATAATAGTAAATTTTGTAAAATAATTTTCAAGATAAACAGTTTTTTCCTAAAGTTGCAATTTGAGACTGTTCGCTGTTAGTAATAGCGAACAACGACTGGAGGTCAAAAAAAGTCAAAGAGCGTGTTCGGTGTTACTAAACAAAGACTTTGACTATTTTTAACCTTCAGTTTTTGTTAGCTGTTAGTAACAGCGAACAGATGCGAGCTAAAAACAACAAATTTCCCTACCCTGTTTGACCAGGTTTTAGTTTCGTTCGCTATTAGTAACAGCGAACATACCCTTTGCTTTTTTGAACCCTCTGCCTTTGTCCGTTGTTACTAAGTGTGAACAGCCTCAAATCTCAGATTTGAAAAAAAACTGCTTATCTTAAAAAATAATTTTAAAAGTTGACTATAATATAATTTTTTTTGTATACTTTTGCTTATTTGTTTGAGCAGCAATTTTCTTGTTGGAGCCCATATGTTATATTTAAAATGAACAGAACCTACTAAACTATTAACTATTATATGTTTTTTCTCGGGCGGAGGCACATATGAGCTCATGGGTTATTTGATCTAATTTGACTTATTCGAAACTTGAAAATTTACATATATTTGCTAACTATAGTTAAAAAAGATTAAGATAAGACTCTTGCATTGAACTCACTTGACATTTAGACATTTAGATAACTAGAAAAAAATATTTATAATTGAATGTAGTATATTGTTACACTTAAAAGTAACTTTTATAAATCAATTTGAATGAGTGTAAATGTATATTAATATATTATTATTTTTTTTGTTGGTTTTAGCTTTATGGCCTATGAGTAAAATATAAATTGCTACTTTTTCAAAAAAAAAATTTATTTTTCCCTAAATTTAAATTTAAGTTAAAGAATAAGTATTTGGCATTTTTAAGCTTTATATATTCACTCTATTTATTTAAGACAATTGAATATAAATTGACAAATTAAATATTATGATTGCAAAATTTTAAGTTATACTTTTTATGTATGATATTGCCTCTAAATTTTTAAACCAACCTAATATAAAGCCAGATTTAGCACCAATTTTTTCTTACTCTCTAAATACCGACATTATTCAAAATTTGAAACGTTTATACATTTACTATTGAGTAATGAGCAGGTATTTTGGGCAAATTATTTTGCACAAACATCAGTCAAGTTACACCACCCTTATTTCTTTGTACATTACTTCATGCATGTTCGACCCAAATCTACAAGGTCTTTCGACTTATTTTCGATCAAAACAATGATACATCATTTCGATAAAAAATGAAGTTGCAAATGTAATAAACAATCGTCAACACGACAACCTCGAGAATTAATAACTGACGACAATACGAGATTGCCTTTAATGACATGAACAAGGGATTGTGCAACTAACAAAATCATCGAATTGCTGCAAACCAGTTTCTCCTCCATTTGAGGGTCTGATAAGTAACATCCCCAGCACTTTCTTCATGTTTATTCAAGGATAATATGTGCTTCGCCCACTTCTTTTTCTTCATCGCAACACCAAGTTTATCTTCATAATTCTATACAAATCAGGGTAATAATATAAGGCGGAGATCTTTGAAGAACAAAACTGAAAGGCTAAATTAACCCGAAAGTTTATATACCTTCAAGCATAGTCCAGTATCAGCTTCACAAATGGGATATTCGACAGGGCAACAATAGTCTGATTCAGGGCAGCAAACGGCATTGCTATAATCACAGCAACCTTGTATTAGACAAAACCCTAAAAACTCGTAGAGGCAACAGCAAGTCTGGCCCGGCAGACAGTAAGATAATGACCCACATTTATGAGATGGAGTGGGAGACGGGGTAGGAGGAGGAGGAGGAGGTGACAGAGGAGGAGGCGAGGGAGAAGATGGTGTTGGAGAGGGAGGTGTCAGTGGTGGTGAAGGAGCAGGAGCAGAAGGAAGTGGTGAAGGATTTGGTGGAGCGAGCTGTGGAGGTAAAGGCGGCGAATCTGATGGAGCAGAAGATGGAGATTTGGCTGAAGTTGTCTGTATTGGGTAAGAAGCTAAGGCATGAATTGCACAAACACCATAGGTTAAGTTTGTGTTTCTTTTTATGTAAATGTAGCCATCCATTCCCCAAGTAGTGCCCCAAGAGTTCTTCACTATCCAATAATCGGTGTCCCCTTCCGAGCCATAGCCAACAATCAAGACAGCATGAGTAATGTCAGCTGGATTGCTCGAGCAAGAACCAGCGTAGATTCCCTAGGTGGAAAGTTAAGAACCGGCTTTAGTAAACTATAGCTAATATAAACTAAGAGATAAACAATCCAGCACAAAGGGAAACACCGAATAAGGAATTTATAAAACCGGGATCATACGAAATGATACTCCCTGAATCATTGTTCTTTAAAGAACTTATTTAAGAAATTAACGGCCCATATGGGAGGTGGTAATAAATATTAGTAATGGGAATTAAAACTTGTGTAATTTTGGTGAAAAATCTCTTGGCTACCTTGATGGTCATGTTTGTCCAACTTCAATCATCTCATTTTCTTCATTAAATTCATTTCAATACATTACCATTGGGAGAGTTGGTATTAAGTGGTAATGAAAATTTGTAGATAAAAAAATTTTTTGTCATCAAAGTTTCATTATCATGGGAATAACATTGAATTTTTGATGCAATTTACATTATAAATCTTAGTACCACTAACCAAACAGGCCGTAAGTACTTATCAAAGAATGATACACCAATGTTAATTAGAATATTAAGGTTCCAGAAGATACAAAATAACCACTAGTGGAAAAAACCTCATCTGCTGCGGTTTTTTGATTATTTTTTTATTACTTTTATGTTGCATAATTAAAAAACCGCAGCATATGTTGCGTGACAGATATCTTTTTCTCCACCAGTGAACTGGTAGGAAAACCAAAAATAACCATAATTATCATTTTCGATTCAAAATTCAAACAGCTTCACATTAGATTAGAGTAGATTGAGCAAAAACTTGCTCCTGATTCATAAATTTCTATCGTTGTATACTCGCATTGCTGTGTATCACTCACATTTTATATGCACAAAACTTTATAGTTAGTTGTGAACACTTACCCCAGTATATAGCTGAAAATCGATAGAGGATGCATCGATACCAACTCTTATTGGCTGATTAACAGTGGCACACATGAGAGCAGTATCTGATTCTTCCACATTTCCATAGCCATCAATGTGTACTATACTGTTCACAGCCTGAAAAACAGAGAAACTATATTCAGACTCGGTTAACAACAACAGATTAATGTTCTGGATGCATGTTCAGGATAACTGGAATAAGACCTTGGTGGTAGAACAGGTACCATCAGCTGTGGTGTAAGGACAATTAGCTTCACTAACAACACCACCATTGTTTATGACCCACTCAAATGCATTTCGAATGTGTCCCCCTTTACCGTCATAATTACTCTTGTTGAAGCTCAAGAGCTCTTGCTCTGAGAAGGTAACTAGTTCTCCTTTATTGATTGCGTTGATTCCTTCAATGGCACCAATAGAAGAGAACACCCAGGAGCTTCCTGTATGCAGTGTGCACAAGTCAGGGTTTTTGGACCCTTAATATTAGAATCCGGGTCTGCACCCTACCCGAATGTTAGGGTCCGGGTCAGGGTAGGGGTCCAGACTCAACCTAGACCCTTAAATGCCCATCCCTACTCTATACAATCAGTAAATTTTCAGAAGAAAGTAAGAATTTTGACTTACTTAATGTAAGGCACAAAGCATTTCCAACAAATCACAAATCGTTCAAGTATAGTAATCATAACTTCACTCTTCACTCTTTTACCGGTAGAGTATATAACATCATGGGGTCTCAACCATAATCTTAAGTTTATGGTTGACGCCTTAGGATATGTTCTATGCTCTAATATGTCAAGAGACCAGTTCATTTCACAAATTAAACTTGCGATTGAGACCTCGATACATGTTATATAGAGTACTCTATCATTTACATTCAAAAATGATGTGAACATTACATCTAAAGTTTTTGGATTGTTGATTAAGTGTAGCCACTTCCTTTGCATTGTTTAATAGCATCAGGTTTGATTTCCTTAGGATATGTTATATAATCCATATGTTTTTTGTTGATCTTCACACTTTTCTTTTTTTCTTTTCTTCCCTCCATTATATATTTCACATTTTCACTTTATCTACTATTTTTACTTTTAACTTAAGCTCATCATTTAGGCACACACTTTTAAAAATAGATTATAATAGTAATTCTAATAAATGAACAAATTTATCAACATAAATTGAATTAGAACAACCAAACTCTTTCCTTTTAATTTACAACACTTCTCAAAACACACTATATCAGACATATCATACATAATTTTAAATATTTTATTGATATCTCTAGTTACATACTACTATGAGTAAAATTTATAAAGAAACCATATACTAAAACCAATATGACAACATTTGCTTGATTATACTTTTTTGTTAATGTTAATCAACAAAGGTATGAAAACAACACTTGTAAAATGGATAGTGTAGAAATGAAAGGGTTGCAAATACTCATTGGGTTGTGTCCCATTCAGAATGAAGATATCACCCGGGAAGCTATCACATTGTAAATTTAAATGGATATGATGATGAATGATATATTTAGATAAGATTATAGGATGGATTCTCAACTATCTTTCTATTCCCATCCGTCTACTTTATAATAATAATTAAAAAAAATTCACGAGTAAACTTGATTAAGTTAATAATTTTTTTTTATCGTCGATCATACTTTTTGCACACATTTTAAAGCCACTTTAGAGCTATTATATTTCTAATCACGCATTATAAAAAATTATAAAAATTATATGTTAAAAAACTTTACATTAAGACGAATCTAATTAAATCCCACATAAATATATTTTATCTTCAATAGATACTTTAAATATCTTATTTAAATTATTTTTCTGAAAAAATTATAAGGGTGTCCAGCAAACAACTGATAGCTAATATCTAGTGGCTGATTGCATTGACTAATTTGACCAGCTGAGTTTATAAACTGATTTGACTAGCTGATTTTAAACCCGTTGCTATGAGCAGCTTGTTCAAAAACAACTAATTCATAACAACTAATTATTCTAACCAGCTAACTTACCAAATACTAATATTACATAATTTAATCATCCAATCTTCTATTTATATAAAAAATAAGCTAAAATTATTTAATAACCTATTGTGCCAAACCAAACACTTCTTTTTAAGTTGACAAACAAAGTGAGCATAGTGACTTAGTGAGTAGTAAATAAAAAAAAAAGACGAGGTAAGATATTACCACTAACACCTTGATCTTTGACCGGAGTAACCACTTCCTTTTCTCTCCAATCCAAAGACGGCGGCGCGTCACACATTAACACTGACCGCGCGCGCGTATGCTTCCGTTGACTCAACTCAACCAAGCCTTTCACCTTCCCTATATACTTCTCCCTAAACTCTTCATTGCTCATATCACTGAACCGGTTTAAACCCATAGAATTCCCACTCCGGTTCGAGTTTCTCTCTACGATGTATTTCAAATTACACTTGAAATTCTGAAAACGGTTCATTAATTCCTCACTGTTTTCGTATGACTTCCCATGTTTTTTCTTCCATTGTTGAAACAACTCCATCATCCGGTTCTCTGATTGAAGGTATTCCGGTTCGAAGCCTGTAATGGAGTACTGAACCGAGAGGCCGGTCCAGCAGAGACATGATTGGAAGAGAGAGAATAGTGTAAAGAAGAGCAGCGATTGCGAAGGAAGATGATGGCGGATTGATTTATGGGTATCCATGTTTGTAAACCGGGTTGCCGGGTTTGATTTCTAGCAAAATGAGTTGATGTGGGTCTTGTTGAGTGAGTTTATTGCCTAGTGATTTGATTAGGTGAACATTTGAACCGTCCGTTAATTCTACAATAATGTATTTGTTGCAGATTTCTGTTCCAACTTATTTAGTTAGATCAATTAAAAGAGTCTAAAATTGGAGTGCTCTTAAACTATTCATAGTTGAGATTTGTTTATAAAGATTAGGTACGATTGAGATGGGTTTTGAAAAATTTTCATAATAACTTAAAAATGTATTCTAATTAAGTAAAACTGTTAATTTTTTTGAAAAAGCAATTTAACATACTTTATTTAATTTTCATTACACATTTTTTTCATGTATCCATACTAATTGCTTTTCCAAAATACTCTATCTTTTTAAAATACTTACACCAAATGATATATTTTTGCGAAATTTAATGCATTTATTAGATTATTTATACTTAGAATTATACATAATTAAAAATTACAAAAAATAAATATTATGAAAATATGCCACGAGATGAATAAAACAAAATCTCACGTAATTATACTTTTTTCTCGTATAATAGCTAAAATATAAAAATTACTATTGAATGATAAATAGTGTAAAATTTAGTTTGATACAACCTTGCAAGTAATACGGAATAGATGAAGTATAATGTAGTATACTCGGTGGAGAGAGAGTATACCTCCGAAGGTGGTGAGTGAAAGACACATTATGGTAAGAGTTTTGTCAATAGTTAAAAAAAATAAATAAATACTACTAAGGTGGTGAGAGAGTATACCTCGTACATTCATTAATTTTCAAAACATTACCTCTTGTCATTATTGTCTTATTTAGGCTTTAAATATTATCAATTATTTTTAATTTTTATTTGATCAAATTTAACGTAAATCTTATTAGCATTAAAATTTTATAATTTTTAATCAAATACAATTTAAAATATTTTATTATTAAATATATTTATTGACAAACGCGTAAAAATTAAATGAGATAATATTAATGAATAAAAAAGAGTAATAAACTTCAAATACAAATATAATTTATAATTGCAAGCAATTAAAATTCTTCACCAAACAAATGGATGAATGATGAATTTTTTTTTAAAAAAATACAAATAGCTAAAAACCACCTCTTTTTTCAAAAAGTACTAGTTTTTAGTTGACATCAATATTCAATTAATAATAATACCAAAGTATATAAGAAAAGTTTACTATAAAATTGAATTCCCTCTCCATTTTCTTGCCTTAAGGATTTCATAGCATATTCTTAATTATAAAAAAATCAACATTAACAATTCAACATTTCTTTAAATAATTTCATGTTTGAATTAATTTTTAATAATCTAACTTTTACCTTTAATTTAATATCAAGATATCCTAACAACAAACTAGGAACAAATGTGATTTTTAAAAGATATTCTAAAGATAAATTATTTATAACAAATCAATAAAAATTGAATTTTTAATTTCAATATTTCATTTTAAATAAAAGAAAAAATTACTTAGAATAATCTAATCTTTTCATATGTTTCTTATGATAATCTAACCTATCGATTAAACATTAATAATCTAAACTTTAGAGTTATTTTTTTAGAGTAAATTCTATAACCAAATGATTTATAACAAATTAAATTTTTTTAAAAAATAATAAAATAAAACTTCGATAAAGAAGTCAAAAAATTCTTATTTTATTTTTTAATTATTCAGAAATTCTATGTAAATTTTCAAAACTTTTTTTCTAAGTAAACCATGAAGTTGGGTAATAGTTAAATTTATAGGTGACATTATTGTAAAAAAAAATCATAAAAATATTAAATTATTTTAATAAATTTTCACTTTTGGAAAAATCCCAAAATATAAAACTCATGTAATCGTTAGTTTCCCCTTTAGAGCAATTATGTGGTAGAATTCCCCTCAAAAAAAAAAAAATTATTTGGTAGAAACCATTCTTTCCACAACAGTAGCCAAATTCTTAAGATTAAGCTCAATAATAGTATTAGCAAAATAACGTGTATCCTCCTCATTGCTATCTTCCGGTACATCAACCGTATAGCATTCTTCTACTAACGTCTTTTTATTCCCAATTCCATTTTCATCTTCTACCTCACTACACGAAGTAGTTGCTTGAAAATTAACAAGTTTATGGTCTCCATCAATAACCCTATACACTAACTCATGGTGCTCTTCATCAATCTTCTCCAGCCTTTCAATGCTAGTTTTTCCGGGTAGACCCGATGTAAAACAAACCCTTCGAATCGATCCAACTTCGCCCGACCCGGATATTAGAGTACAGGTTTTAACTAGTTTTTTGAATACATGGGGTTGGTCAAATTGCTTAATGATCGACCATACCAGTGGGAGTGGTGCGTTGATGGTTTGTAAGATCGAGCCACTGCATCGGTGGTGGTGATGAAATTGACCGTGATTGACCATTAGACCGAGAGGATGATAGTTGAGATAAAATAGAATTAAAATGAAAGAATTTAGGTTAGTTTAGTAAGAATTTGAATGGGGTAATTAAATTGTTGGTGATTATGAGTTGGTTTTGGGTTATAAATAGGGAAGAATTAGCGGTGGTGTGCAAATTGCAAATTGGAGTAAGGCGGTTTTAGGAATGATCGTGAAGAGATGAAAGTTGTATTGTGGTTTGCCTCGAGAAAGATGGTTTAGATCACGTGCTTGCGCACTTCACGATGACATCCGGTGCGGTCACTTTATTTTTGATTTGTTAAAATCTCATTCGATTTGATTTTTTTTTACTCTATTTATGATTTTAATTTGATTTTTATATTTGTAATTATGTAAAAAATTAACGTGGACGGTATGAAATAATTGGCCTATAACTAATCTTATAATTTAAATGAACATCTAAAATATATAATTATATGTCTCTTTGATTTTATTATATAATACACTATAATCTCTCCCATTAATTTCTGTAATATAGCAAAATTAAAAATAAAAAAATAAAATGCTTACTTTAAATTTAGAAAGTTTACAAGTTATAATTAATTTTCTATAAATAATTATCTGCAAGCTAAATAATACTTAAATGACTAGTTCAGTGCACAATGAAATCTTTTATAGAAGTAATGTTGTAGTTATTAAATATAAGTAACATTGTCAAATGGAAGTAGTACTTATTAACGTAGTCAGACTACGTGTATGATTAATTATGTATTTTCTTCTATTAATTATTATTATCCTATTGATTTTTTTGATATTAATACTTATCAAATGGGCCAGTAGAGTTATTTTCATTAGGAGCAGAGTACAGATTTTAGATGTCTTACTTATTTATTGTGATTTTTTTAAAATGAGGCTCTTTATTATATTAAAAGATAAAAATATTTCACTTCAAGAAAAATAATTTAAAACAAAATATATTATAACATTAGATTACTTAAAATATAAAAAAAATTTACAAACAAATCACTTATAAATTATTTCTTGAAACTGGGCCTGAATAGCACCATTTAATATTTGAGACCCCTTATTTCGAGGGGCCTTAGGCAGTTGGCTACCTGAAATGCCCCAAGAACCGTCCATGATTATGGTAAAAAAAAGTCGCAAATAAGCTTAAAATAAAAAATTAATATGCTATCATTGTGTTAGTTAAGTTATTTAATACATATATAAAATGTGTTAATTAAGTTATTTAATATATATATAAAATGCATTTCACAGTGAGACCGTCTTATATTAGTATTTTCTTCTTTTTAATGTCTTTTTTATTTTGTTATAATTTTCTTTTATAAAAAAAGATATGTACTCGCTATTTTGTTATTTGCTTTGGAACATTTTAGTTTTTCCTCTAATATTGCACTAATAATTGTTTATCTCTCCTAAAAGCCAAGGGGAACTCGAGCACTGATAAAAATTTTAGACTAACTCAACTCATCTGTTTTTATTCGCGCACAAGTCAATGACGTCGTTTGATCATTTTTGCGACCAAGGCACGTCGTTTTTACTTCCATTAAGGTAAGAATATTGATTTTTTTATTGAAAAAATTGTCCGGAATAATATTACATATTGTCCATTTATTGTGAATATCATTACTATTAATTATTTCTAAATAATCGAAATTATTTGTTGAAAGCACCATTTTCTATATTTTAACCGGCTATTATAGGTACCTACCATCAAAGAGAAATAGACACTTCAAAAAAATGGCACAATTTTGACTAAAAGTTTCCGACTAACCGAAATAGTCGGAAATTTCCGACTGAAAGACGTTAGTCGGAAATTTCGATTAAATTGCTACTGAATTACTTTTTGGTCGTAATTTTAAATTAAAAAAAATAAAATTTACCATTAATTTTTTTCTGATTGAATTTTAATTAGAAAATTTACCGACCAAATGAAGTTAGTTGGTAAAAGTTTTATCTAAAAGGAAAGTCAAATACTCCCAAAAAAAAAGAAATACTAAGAATAAATTAAGATATGCTTTTTTTGGTCAATGCGTGGCATGATAATATTGGGTGGTGATCAAATTGATGGTATAAAAATTTTATTATTATGGATTCTAATTCTAAAGACTAAAGTTAAGAGAATTTTAGGAATGCACATATACTCTTGATAAAAATATTCAGTAATTTTGTCTTAATTTGCCTAGTCGTAACAAAATAGGAGTAATAAATTATAAAAAGTAACAGTGAGTAATTTACAAATTTTGATTCTTTATCAATGGCACAACTCCTTGAAACTATAATATACAACTAATATTATGATACACTAATTATATATACTAATACAACTAATATTATACTAATAATAATACTACACCTAGGACTACTAGTTACGACTAATACTACATTTAATAATAATAATAATAATAATAATAATAATAATAATAATAATAATAATAATCAAGTAATACAACTAATTATATACTAATACTACATTAATTCAACTAATTATATATTAATACAAGTACTATTATACTAATGATACCCTACTACTACTAACATAATAATACTGCACTAATAAGACTAATTACATACTAATACTACACTAAGACGATTAATTACATCTAATACTACATATAATAATAATAATAATAATAATAATAATAATAATAATAATAATAATAATAATAATAATGCACTAATACGAGTACTAATATACTTATATAACTAATAATATAATAATACACTAATACAACTAATACAAGTTATAATATAATAAGACAACTAATAATATACTAATACAACTAATAATACTACTACACTAATACGAAATACTAATACTAAGACGACTAATCATATTAATACTATTAACAATACACTAATATGACTAACTATATACCACTAACTAGTATTATACTATTGATATACTAGTGCGACTAATAATGCACCAATACGATAATAATAATAATAATAATAATAATAATAATAATAATAATAATAATAATAATAATGCACTAAGTGGTAGGACTGTTATTATGTTATAAGTTCAATAACATAGCTTAGACTTTAACTGATCAACTCTTGGCCTACTAGTTGGAGCATGGATGTAATATACATGAGGTTTTAGGTTTGAAACTTTCCCAAGGCATTTGTGTTTAAAGCAAGTGATGGGAGCCACGTTAGCGCAATGTGGGCATGTAGTGGTTGCCACGTGGGTATATGACGTGGCATATCCCTTTTATCCATTTTTTTTTCCGACCAACCAGGTGGTCGGAAATTTGTTAACAACCCGGGCCCTCGGATCGCCGATGACTACTCATGGAGACTGTAGACTGGCCCCACAGACCAACACAAGTCTTTCCAGCGCACTTTGGTCTCACTCGTGCGCATCATAAAAAACTAGGGTGTAACAATTGTAAAAATCTGTGGAGTTCCTAGTAAATGGACTCCCATAAAAAGAAGATCCACCTTGTTGATATGAGTAGTCAATCAATTCTTTTAACGCTAAATCTAGGGTATAACATTTGTAAAAAACTTTTTTCTTGTCATTTTGGGATAAATTCTAAAATAGTATTTTCCGACTAACTTATTAGTCGAAAATTAGTCGAAAAATTTTTATTTAGAAAATAATTAGTAGAGATTATAATGAGCAATAAGTGAGACTTTTGGACAATTTTTCCTTTTTTATTCTCAAATGATCAATTGTTCTAATTAAAGTCGATCCATAACTTGTTCGTGCAACCTTTTCTCCGATGATCATAATTTGGGTCATTGTTAAAGAAGATACTCTATTTGTTTCATTGAGTTTGCACTATATGATTGAAAAATTCTTTAGATATTTAAGTCGATCAAATGGTGTATACTCAAAGGGACGTACTTGTAAAGTTTGTTTCGTAAGCCTAAACAAAACTAATATGCCAAATTATCTTTAGAATTAACTATTATTATTTTTATTTAGAATCATGGGTTAGATTTTCATCCTTGTAACAAATGTTAGCATTGATTCTCATAATTTCTGATTTAAATTTATTCTCTCTCCTTACTTATAGAAATTCTTTAGTCTTTCCTAATAAAAACACATTTTTACTTCTTTTCATTTTATCGTTTGATATCGAACCGATCTCTAAAACCATTCTACTCGATCCATTGTGCATGAAACATATTTTAGATAAGGTAAAATCTCATTGCAAGGTTTTAAAATCAAGAACTTTTACACAAGGAAAACAGAAAATACATAATACTCCAAGAGTTTAACTAACAATAGGGGCTAAATTTAAATATAATGCATAACACTTCTATATTATAATTAATTATTTATTAATCACTTCAATTATATCAACGCATAGAAGCAAACCGGTTTTTCACCAACTGAAGAGGTTCATGTGTATTTATCTTCTCACTGCCTTCAAACTTGTTAGTCCATGGTAACTTTAGTTTTGCTATCTCCTTTTTCTTTGCAGCCACTCCAAGGAAGTCTCCTGGGTTCTAAATAACATCATGGGGAAGTAAAATTAGTAATTATATATCCTAATAATTAACATTGTAATTTATATATTTTTTGTGACAATTTTATGACTTTTTAAAGTTCTATAATCTAGTTCAAAACTTATAATCAATTGTTTAAAATTTTAATTGAGTTGTTTTTTAACATGATATAAAAAGTTAATAAAATATGCTACATATATATTATATCAGGATCATTTAGTTTCAAATCGTTAGTCAATGCAACATGCTAGATAAAAAGTGATAAGAAGATTAAATCAATTGTCTAATTATCTTAAGCTTAATCTTTTAGTTGATAATATTTTTAACTTGCTACAAAACCGATTGTATACTTATCTCAAGTTACGAGTTCTATTCTCATCTACACATGTTCTATTACTTTTTAATTGAAATATTTGACGTTTGATAGAGACTTAACATGTATTACATCTATGGCCCGTCTGGTAACCAACCGCGAATTAATAGCGTTATGAAAATAACTTTTAATGCAAATTTTCATGGAATGGACAAAGAATGACCGGAGAAAGACAAGTATGATCATAAACCTTGTCAAAATGTTTTCCTATCAAATTTAGCCTAAATTCTAATTACCATTACCACATTATGATATCAATAATTAAACGGACCGCTATAGTTCTTGTCTTACCATTCCCATCACCACATTATACAAAGTCAATCTTAAAACTTAAATAAAGTCGAATTACCTTTCATCTAAAAAATATCTTAGAATCTTAACAATTAATTTAAATTTTTAATTTATATATCATAAAATATATAACATATCTTGAGACCATTAGTTAAAACTTTTAGATGAGTGACCCTATACTTTGGCAAAAGCAATTTGGACAACGCAATAATAGAAGTTCAGGCAAAAGATCAGATTGATACCTTGAGACACAATCCAGCACGGGTATCACAAATAGGAAACTCATGAGGACAACAAGAGTTATCATCAGCACAACAAACAGCATGAGGGAACCCACAACAACCATACATGAAACAATAGTTAAAAATCTCTAATATGCAACAACATGTTTGTCCTGGTGGACAATATGAAAAATCACCACATATTGTAGGAATGGGAGGTGGTGGGACTGGTGGTTTCGGCGGCAAAGGAGGTATATGTGGTGGTGGTGGTGGTGGTGGTGGAGGAGGAGGCGATGGCGGCGGCGGCGGAGGAGAAGATGGTGAAGGAAATGGAGAAGGGGAAGAAGGGATTTGGGTTGGATAGGAAGCTTGATAGTTAACTCCACAAACACCAAAGGGTAAGTTAGTGTTCCTTCTTAAGTGCATGTATCCATTCATTCCCCATGATTCTCCCCAGGAGTTTTTCACAATCCAGTAGTCTTTTCCATTTTCAGAACCATACCCAACTATCAGTACTGCGTGGTCAACGTCACTTGGGTTGCTTGAACATACACCTTCATAGATACCCTGCAAATTTCTTACTCCATTTTAGTAAATTAAAGCTATAATTACATGTTAAAGAGTATATAATATATGTTTGGGGTCTCAACCATCAGACATTGGGGTCTAAACTATTAGCTTTATATTAGCTGATGGTTAAAGCCCTAAGAATCTATATATGCAACTTTCTGAATGAAGCAATTATTCAAGTAAAAGTTAAAGCTTATAGTTAAGGTCCTACAAGAATATGTTATATACTCTAATATTGGAATTAATAATGTCAAGTATAAAGAATACTTGTGTTGTGTTGGGGTATTCCCTCTCACTTGGAGGAAGAACCCAATTAATATTTTAATATGGACTTAATTTTATATTAGTATTGGGCTAATATAATAATTATAATAAGTAATTAAAAAAATTATAAAAAGATATAAAAGGGCAGTAAGTTGTGTTGATTACACTACATGCACAAAACAAAAAAAGTGAGAAAGAAATCGCCATTTGTATTTCGTTTTGTGTCAAATTTTGACACGGTGTTCCTGTCTATCCAACCTACATATTCAACAGTTGGATTGTCGTTTTGTGCATTATAAGTGGGTAATTTGTATTATGTCCTAATTTATCTTAATTATTATTTAACCACTTTTGAGTGATGTTTTTGGGTTGTTTGGTATTTGTATTACCTCTAGTATTGTCTAGAGAAGATTTTGGTTGTACCCATTAATTTTATTGGTGATTAGTGGAAGAGTTTGGTTCCACTTACGGTCCCGTGGTTTTTTCCCGCATTGGGTTTCCACGTAAAATATCGTGTGTGCTTTACTTTCCGTATTTTTACTTTATTGTGCTTGACTGTGAGATTATTATTGTTTGTTTGATTGGATTGGTTATTTTTGCTCATCTAACAACACAAAGGGAGAAAGTGTATGTGTTATATTGTCACTTTTCTCAACATGTTGCCTCTAGCTACACTTAAATTTAGCCCAATAAACTCTTGTGTGAATGATCATGAGAGTATTTAACATATATTGAGGCTATAAAAATGAGTTTAAGCTAATGATTAAGATCAGATAATATCTTATATACTATCACTCTTATCCTTCATCATCTGTTAAAAGATATATCAGTATATGTCTCAATTTCTTAGATGTGATTTTTAAGTAAATAATTTTGAGTCATATTTGGCAAATGGTATAATTTAATTTATAATTACTTACTCCATAATATAGTTGAAAATCAAATGTAGATCCTTGGAGAGCAACAGTAACAGGTTGGTTAACCACAGCACACAAAAGAGCACTTTCTGATATGTCAACATTTTCATAACCATCTATGCTTACCACTTTGTTTGCCACCTGAAAATGTATTTAACATCAATACTAATTTTATCGGAAAACCATACAAACATAAAACAAATAATTCCTAATAGGTTTCGTTTCTTTTGCTATATTAGAGAATATTGTTAAATGAGTGTCACTAAGTAGTATATTTTAGTAAGCTTTGAAACTCGTGAAAATAAAGATGAGGTACAAAATTTTCTACATTTGTAAAATATCTGACTGTATAAAATTTTTAAAAATAAGAAGCCTCAAATATTAAACAATACATAATAATTAATTTGTTTAATAGGGCTGGCTTGACCAAGTGCAAGTCGTGCCAACATCCCATGCTCCAAAAAATTTTAGTTTATAACTAGTGCTAAGGTTCGAATTTTTCTATATACATACAATAGTTTAGGGGCCCATAAATAATCTTTCGCTCTGAGCCCTTAAAAACCTAGGGCTGGTCCTAATGTTCAAAACCAATACGTAACATACAAGCTAAATGATAAATTTGTCATTGGGCTTGTACTGCATACGAGTCCAATGAGATTTCATCCTAAAATCAATTAGTAATAAAAAAAATAACCATCAAGCTTATTATGTATTAGTCAATTTCTCTATAAATTTTTGGATGTGGAATAATATGTGTGTTATAATCAAAACTAAGATATAAAATTATTTGTCCGTTTTTGCTATGGCATGGCGATGCTAACCTTGCTACCAATACAGGCACTTTTAACACCAGTATAAGGGTAGGCATCTTCAGTGTCAATACCACCAGTAGCCATGACCCATTCAAAAGCATTTTGCATAATACCACCATCACAACCATCATCAATTCTATCACAATCTACTAATTCTTGTTCTGATAGGCTTATTAGTTCTCCTGTGTTTATTGCATTGATTGATTCTATGGCTCCGGTTGCAGAGAATGCCCAACAGCTCCCTGTTGACAACAAGTCAATTAGGTATCTGTTAATAATCACCGACCCGTATTAGAAGAAACAGAGGGTGCGTATAATAGAGGGCGTAGCTTTGGTACAATATCAGTGTATGTTTCATCCCATAATCACCGGATGAGCCCACTCGTTTGAGCACACCTATAAGGCACTCGTGAGCTCGGGCCCATAAGTTCACGGGTAATTATGTTGTAGATACAGGGTGGACAGTTATAGGGCGGGGCGGATTGATAAGGTGCAGGGCAATTGAATATGGGGCATGTAAGAGCTCATTATTCATATCCATCATCCAGTCCGGGGCCGTTTCGTTTATCTTTGGGCCCCAGATTAAATAATAAAAAGACCCATAAAAACTTAAGGCATAAAGAATAATGTAATACACATTTTATTTTATTGTTGATATTTAAATTACTGTAAAAAATACTAAGAACTCATATCATTTGACAAAAAATATAACTTAAATCTAAATATAATTTAAATTAATAAAACTAATATACATAAAAATAGTCTTTTTGAATCCTTAAAAATTTTTGGGCCCTGGGCGGTGACCCGCTTTGCCCTTACTAATCGACGGCCATATCATCCACCTACTACACGATACGCATGACGGATAAGACTTTTCATATCAATATCCACACACTACTCAACAAATTTGTACTACCCACAAATCCCAACTTTGGCAAATATATAGATGCAAAACCCGTATAATTTTATCAATCTATCATCTCAAAGTTTTTTATGACAATTTCGCCACCCACCCCATACTATTTAAAAATAAACAGTTCGTTAGTTGGGTCATGGGTGTTAATTATTTGGCATTAAATATGGATGTCCAGAATATTTGAAGAATAGTAGCTAGGAAACATGCGTTAACAATAGTTTGATGGTGAACAATATAGAAGAAAAAAACAAACGAGCGAACCTTCCTGGTCACTAACTTTCTACTTTCTACTTTCTACCAATGATCCTACCATATACTCCTTATGTACACAATATTTTTATTTTAATTTATCCCTAAAAAATTCTCGTTATTATATTTTTATTTTTATAAAAACGATCATTATTTTCTTTATTTTTAATTTTATTTCAAAATATCTTTTATTTATCTTATTTTTAATCTATGGATACAATTTACTTATATTTATTTTTTTTATTAATATAAATGTAGAGGTGAATTGTTGTAATTTATTAAAAATATAGAATAATATCAATCATTCATTACCAAAAATAGAGCTATTTGGGCAAAAGGGATTCACTTGACAACTAACTTTTTTTTAATAGTAAGGACAAATTAATACGTGTTGCATGTGGGAAATAGTGTTTTTTTACAAACATTATTTTATTTACTTTTTGTTCTTTAATCTGAATAGTGATTGTATTTTTACCTGAATAGTAACAAAAAACTAATAAACAAATTAAACAAAAAATCAATTATTAAACAAGGCAATATGTATACTAGCTCACACGGACGAGCACCACTTTCAATACTCACTTCTTAATAAAACGGTCCATAGAAAACCACCAAAAATTGTTCTCCTACCATACTCCATACCTTATTGCTAAAAACAATCAATCAAAACCACAACCAAAACAAAATAGCTATTCACGCATGCAATCAATTATTTTTTGCTATTTAAATTTGCATTATTTTTTATTTTATATTATTTAAATCATTTGTTTATTTGAAAAACAAATCTCGGCACCTTTTTTAGTCTCGTCTTAAGTTAATATTAAATTTATTGTCGACAAGTAAAAATGAACAACTCGACATTCTTCTTTATAATCAACCAAAAACAACAATATGACTACCTCACTAGTACAAAGAAGTAATTGAATAATAAATACAATTTTCTTTTCCGCTCGTCTGGTATGTGACCATTCCATCATGAAACAGATCTAAATAATTACTAATTTTTTTCTCTAATTGATCATTTTAAAATTCTAAGTGATCGCTTTAATAAATGAAATGTTCATGAGTCAGTTCAAATAAAGATAGTCACACCATCAAACTATTTTATTTCAGAATTTGTGTTTTCTTTGGATAAATATTAACCTTCAGAAACAAAAATTGAAGGATCAGAACGTCGAAAATCAAAACCAAAATCTAAAAAAAAAACAAAAAAAACTAAAGTGATTTAATAATTAGAAAGAAAGCACATACCACATTGACCTTGATTTTTGACTTTAGTAACCACCCCTTTCTTTCTCCAATCCAAAGACCGTGGAGCATCACACATACTAACGTAGCTCCGACTCGAATAATTCATCATCGAACCTAAAACAGAAGGACTCTTCTTCTTACTAAAATACTTCTCCTTAAACTCATCATTACTCATATCAGCAAAACGGGTCAACCCGACCTTAAACCCGTTTTCATTCGAGTTTTTCTCAATAACATACTCAACACTTCGTTTAAAATTCTCATAAGCCTTAACCTTATCTTCATCTTTTTCGTATAACTTCCCATGCTTCTCCCTCCATTCTTGGAAAAGCTGGGTCATCAAATTCCCTGACTGCAAAACTTCGGGTCCATATCCAAACCCGGTTATGGAGTACTGGCCCGGAAGTTCGGCCCGAAGTAGGTACACTGAGAAAGAGATGGATATGAGTAAAAGGAGAAAGGAATAATGGGTTGGTATATATGTTCCCATTTGTTACTGGGTTGGTTTATCGAGTTGTAAGATGAAATATATGAAGTATATATAAATGTGATGAATGATGATAGATAGTTTAATTGAGTTGGTTTTGGTAGGTTTCCTTGTTAGATTTTAGTGTTATTAAGAGAGTATACATCATTGTTATAAAATCTGAGCTACCAGCTGACAGTCTATATGGACACAAAGGACTAATAATAATGTGGTGGGGCTTTGACATTGAAAACATAAATGCATTACATTTAAAGGTGTGAAAGATGCATTTCACGTTTGTCACTAATATACTCCCCCAAATCCACTAATAATCTTGTATTTGTTTTTTTGGATATTATTCATTTCTTATTTTTAATTTATATTTTATTATTAATTTATAAGTTAAAACATAGTTAAGTGAGATTTTATTTGATTTGTCTCAATTAATACAAAGATTATTAATATTAACTTTTCATAATTTTTAATTATATACAATCAGAAATATTAAGAATTAAATAAATGCATTGGATAAAGTGTATAAAGCAAAAGAGACATTACTAATAAATTAGGGGAGGATAAATTTTGTGCAAACAAAGGAAGAAAAAAGGTTAAAAATAATTAATTAATAAGCGAGTTAAAAAAATATATAAATGGTATGAAAAGATAAATTATATATATAGATGGAAATTTAAGAAAAAGTGTGAATTGAATCATGCCTATAAATAAAAATATACTGGTAGCTGATTATATTGGCAGATTTGTCCAACTAATTTTATTGACTGTTTGATCAGCTGATTTTGAAGACATTGTTATGGGCAACTTATTTAAAAACAGTTTATTTATAATAATATGATATTTCAATGAGTTAATTTACCAAACACTAGTATTAGAGAGTTTTTAACCACTCAACTCTCTATTTATATTAAAATAAGCTAAGATTATCTAATAAATTATTTTGCCAAAACACGTTCGAACTAAAAAAAGAAAGCAAAACCTTTGAGACATAATGAGTAATAGTGTGTGTTTATTGTATAATCATTTTTTAGATAATTAATAAAATTATATAGCTCAAATTAGAATCGAAGTCGAGAGTTAATTAGTTGAGGAGAGGTTGAAAATTTTCATATCTATCACCACAGATAACATTTTTTAATGATCTGATGAGGGCTTAAAAATTACAAGGATTTTAGAGTATTTGATCAAATTGTGGTGGGTTTTTTTTTCGTCCACTTATGACTCTTATCAGTGAGAAATAATTTTTTAGAAACAAATTTTATATAAGATGTAGCAATTATCATATTTTTCTAGTAATGTTCTTAGTTTGGTTCTCGTCCAACTTTCCCATTATCTCATTCAACCATATAATAATATCAAAATTTGATACATTTTCTTATATGTTATGCCATTAAGTTTGCACTTTTTTGTACCTTCTCCCACTTATTTTTTCCAACATGTCTAATAAAATTAGGATAGGTGAAAATTAAATGACCCAATTGACATTGCTAATTTCTTATATAGTCCATTTGTTGAAAATCAACTTATATAATTGTAAAAAAATCGAAGAAGAATAAAATTAAAGTGGACGATCATGAAAACTAATACTCTATTACTGGTTCATATAAACGACTCCTATTTTTTGATATTAAGATTATCACATTATTGTTTTTGCTGTTATTGTTTGTTGTCAATCTGTTGAAAATAAACTTATACATTAATTATATTCAAATAAATTCATTGGCTTTTTCTATATGCTGAAAATAAATCTACATATGATTTGTATTTGTCGAAAACAAACTATTTTTTGCTATCATCAAATAGAATTTATAGGCTTTTACTATTAGAGAATAACTAATATGTAAATTTATTTTAGTGGAATGAGAAATAGATGTTTTTTTTTATTAATGTTAATACATATATCCTAAATAAAAATAAAAGGTTGCAAGTCTTGCATCTTTTTAAAGATGGAGGAAGATCTTATATATTAACCAACTAACTAACCATGCAATCTAACGAATGGCGGGTAGAGGCCATGTAAGTGTTGGTTTTTGATCCATAAATTACAACAAACACGTTTATGATAAGAGTGTGGGCCGGTGGGATTTTGATTGGAAACATATACCTAGCAATAGGCTATACAAACAAGTTCACCAGGCAAGTCATTAATATTAAAATTGATGTATTTTTTGATGATATGTTTGTATGAGCTTATTGGATAATTTAAGTTTGTTTAACTATAATATTAAATAATATTATAATGGAAATTACTCCCTTTGTTTTTATATGTTATCTCATATTAGTGTCAAATTTTAACTACGAATTCTAATCGATCTATATGATAAAATATATTTATGTGTGATCTTAATAAATTTGTCTTAATATACACTTTCTATTAACAACTTCTAGAATTTTTAAAAACTCACAACAAAAATTATTTACTTTTAAGTTTGTATTGATATCTGCGAAAATACTGAATAAGAAGAACAAATGAAAATAGAGAAAATATAATATTCTATCTGTTTTCATTTGTTCTTCCCATTTACTTTTTGCGCATATCCTAATGTAATTTTAAAAGTCAAATAATTTTAATCGTGAGTTTTTAAAAATTTTATAAAGTTGATATTTAGAAAATATATATTGAAACAAATCTATCAAGATCCCATATGAATATGTGCTTTCATATAGATCAATGAAAGATCATAGTAAGATTTTCACACTTAAGAAAAATTCGTGAAAACAAAAGGAGTATATTTTATGTGCATTTATCATTTGCAACTCATTGTTAACTTAGCTTCACTTTTTCTCACTCAATTTTAGTTCCTCTAAAATCCTAGAATAAAGCTTCTCAATTTTTAACTCTTTTTTCTCTCTTAACAAGGACCCTTTTATAAACCTTATCAAACTGAAAGTAATAACTCCAAAAATTCCTAAGACACCAAAACACATAAAATTGGAAAAATAAAATAAAATCAACAAAATTATAAATTTATTAATTTAACGCGTCACCATTCAGTACATCCACGTTTAAACCTTGTAATAACATCTACTACTAAGAAAACTATTGCAAGTTCAGAGTAATACATAAACAAAGATAATATAAATACAATATCGAAAATTGACTCTTATCCTATTTGATTATTTTTCACAGACCAGTTTCTGAATAGATTTTTCAACTACTCATTTCCTTCAAATCCCTTGCTCTTTCTTGTATATCAATATCCTAACCAACTAAAACTAAACCCGAGAACTATGATTTAGTCTATTAGTCGAGAATTTTCTTAATTTGAGAAATATCATCATCATATTTAGTATATCCCAATTATAAAAAACTATAGGTATGATCTGGAGAGGAAAGAAAGACAACAATTCATATCTATAAAGGAGAACGTGACTCAACTCGAAAAAGATCAAGAAAAATTCCTAAGCGAATAGGACTGAATAAAGCTAAAGCTAACTCCTGTAAGCCTGCATCTTATCACACAAGTGTAAATTACCTTACACATAAAATAAAAACATTAAACAAAAAGAAATAAAATGAAAAAAAAAACGAGTAAAAGTCGGCGATCAAAAATTTGAAAATCACCACCTCCCCTCTTGCCCAAAAAAATTCTATGATCTAACCCGAAAAAAAAATAAAAATAAAAAATAAAAACTAAAAAAAAAATAAAAAAAATAGTCTAAGGAATCATTTGCTCGGCAATCCTAGCCAAAGATTTAAGATTAAGACCAACAAGCGTATCAACAAACAACCGAGTATCCTCCTCGTTACTATCTTGCGGCACATCAACAGTATATCTTTGCCTTACAATCGTCCTTATTTCGCTTTTCGTCGCACCTTCTTGTTCGACGGACAGCCTAGCTTTATAGTTAGCTAGACGACGACTATGGTCACCACCCACAAGACTAAACACCATAAAATGCATATCGTCGTTAAGCTCGTCGAGCCGCTCGATGCTTGTGGTTGCTGGGAAGCCACTTACATGGGTTATGTTGCAAAATGAGCCTAAATTATTGGTAGAACCGTCTGAAGAAGATGATCTAATGAACAATTTATAGGCTTTTGGGTTGTGAAATTGTCGTACTATTGACCATACTACTTCTAATGGTGCGTTTATGGCTTGTTCTACGCTAAAACTGCATTGTTTTGATTTAGAAGGTATATTAATATTAATATATCCTTGATTTGTTGCTTGTAATGCTGGTAACCCCATTTTGCTTGTTTTGTGTTTTTAGTTTTGAAGAAGAAAATAAAATAAAGCAACAATTTTTATGGTATGTTTGAAAGTATATATGTTCAGAATATGTTGTATTATATTTATAGTTATAAATAAATTATTGAAGATACTCCAATAGTAAGGCGGTTTCAAGATATGTTGGGGTGCATTCATATAAAACCATGTCATCATACTCATCAACTCATCATGACCATGATATCTTTAATTTTATCAATTTTTTATTTTTTATCATAAAGTAGGCGTGTAATGTTATAAAGAAGATCATTCTAAATTTCTGACCATGACTTCTAACTATTTCAATCAAAAAGTTAAATGGATGATATAGTTAGATATTTTAGAGGTTGATGTAGTAAGTGGAATTAAATTGTTATTTTTCCAAAGTATTAGTAAATCATATTATTTATTTTTTTTAATTGTTTTATTTATAGAAAAACAAATGTGATGATAAATTGTATTATAGACTTTGCATATAACATGACTCATAAAAATAAAATGTCAAACTTAATTATATATTAGTTCATAACTCATTAATTTTTATAAGACATGAAATTCCATGTGACTTACACGATTATTTCAAAAAAAAAAAAAAAAAAACGTAGTATTTAATTTAAAATTCATTTCAAATTTGTAAGCGGAGAGAGCCACGTCGTTCCAATACATAATTTATTGTAAAAAGAAAAGGATAAGTGTTATAACACAATAGAAACAATATAGCTGCACGAGTCAGACGTTAGTGATTTGCATACTACTACTCTACTAGTATCTTTCTTGGCCAGTAAAGCAATACGTATATGGGGAGTCGGGGACTCACCGTCGTTTGTTGCTTTCAAAGTCAAAAAGTATTTTCAATCTATGTTTTATGAGATAACAGTAATTTGTAAAGTTAATAAATTATTTTTTTTTAATCATAAATTATTGTGAGAGATAGTCACTTCGAAAGTCGTATTAGATTTATGGGCTAAATAGCCCAATTAATACAAATTAAAAAGAATAAAAATGTGGGCTTCTTGTTTTGAGGTCGTCTCTTTGAGAGACGGTCTCTCACATGAGTAACTGTATGTGATAGAATTTGATAGGGTGAGAGTTTTGTGATTTTTAATTTATCTTTTTTAGTTTTATTTATTTTAATAGTATTTTTTGTCTTTTGGTGGTGATTTACAAATCACGATAACTGATTACAAATTTCTGATGTTTTACAGAAATATTTTTAAGTACAAATCGAATAAAAATGAGAAAAAATAAAAGTGAAGAAGGATAAATTTTAAGGAAAAAAAAATATATAAATAAAATAAAAAGATATGTTAAATGTATAGATGTGAATTAAAAAGGGAAAAAGATTAGTAAAAACTAAAAAGTACTTATCTCCCTGACTCCCTCTGTCTCAAAAAAATAATCATAAGTGTAATTAGAGTAAAAATAAAAAAATCAAAAATATGATAAAATTGAGCATTTAATAGGAAAAGAGAATAATTTATGGATAACATGAAAAGATAAGTTCAATGTGTAAATGAAAATTATAAAATAATATGCGTTATAACCAAATCAAAAATGAGATGAATTAAATAGAATAGAATAAAATAATAAAGTTAAGGAAAAATTACCTAGAATAATATATCTTTTTATTGATTTTCCTATAATATCTCAACTTTTGATTAATTATGAATAATTCCAATTTTAACGTCAATTACTCCAGAACATTATTGCTCAAATAGTGACCAGTTATTACAAGTCAATTGCTACCAAATCTAAATCAAAAATAAAAAAATATAAAAAATTAAAAGTTAAAATCAAAAAATAAATTAACTTCATTTCTCTTTTTAATTTTTTAAAATTTTTAATTTTGAATAATTTAATTTTGTATTTTTTTTATGCTAATGCATTCTTAACTATTTCTTATAGTTGGGATTATTATAGAAAAATTTAATAAAAATTGAATTATTTTGAGTAATTTTTCTAAAGGTAAATTTTATTCATAAAGGGTGTATCTAGAAAGAACTGGAAGTATTTCCTTGGTCTAGTGGGAACTCTATTTCTGTAATAAAGAAGTGAAAAATACTTGGCTTTGAATTAAGCAATTTGGAAGAATTGTGACAAGACACACACATTGGTGAGGGAATTGTTATAATTCGCCTTTTTTTTATTTTATCGCCATCTTTCTAATAAAATTAACGAATTTGCCTCTGAACTTAAAATTTGTAAATTTGTTTAACAAATGTAAATCGCACTTAATAACACTTATCACTTAAAAAACATTAAATTTAAAGTTTGAACGTAATCCCGAATATTTTTATCGCGACCCTATATATATTGAATTTTCAAAAGCGCCCTTGTATGATATACGAATTCAAACACGGTACTATCTCTCTAAAAACTCTCTAAAAACGTTCTTCGATTTTAAATAAGCTGTTAGTTGGAATCGATTAACTATGGCTAACGAAAGCGACTATAAATCGGATCCGGTACGTACTTTAATCGATTTGAATCAGTGTAATTTTTTTTAAAAAAAATAAAGTCGAAAAAACTGGGCGAGTGAACCATGGTGGAGTCGCACAAAACGTGCGAGTGGACCACGGTTCAGTCACACAAAACGTGTGATTGGACCGTGGTCCACTCGCACATTTTGTGCGACTCCACCGTGGTCCACTCGCACGTTTTGTGCGACTCCACCGTGGTCTGCTCGCGATTTTTGTGCGACTATTTTTTTTTATTATTATTTACATTATTATACGTCTTAGTAAATGATGATTATTATTATTATTATTAATATTATTATTATTAATATTATTATTATTATTAATATTATTTGTATTATTATTATTATTATTATTATTATTATTATTATTATTATTATTATTATTATTATTATTATTATTATTATTATTTTTAGTATTATTATTATTATTATTTTTATTAATTATTATTATTATTATTATTATTAATGTAAGTAATTTATATTATTAACATTACTATTATTTTGTTATTATTTATTTAAATAATTTATAATTATATCTAATTATTATTATTTTCTTATTATTTAATATTAATTTGTTTTATTATTATTACAATTATTTTATTATATTTTTTGTATTGTTATTATTTTAATATTAATTATTAAAGTAAATTATAATTTTTAATTAATATTAATTTGTATTACTAATATTTTAATATTAATTATTAAAGTAATTTATAATTTTTATTTATTAGTGAATATTTTTATTACTAATGTTTGTATGTATTATTTTTTAATAATCTAATGTATAGTTTGTTTCATATTTCAAATTTGCAAGACTTTGAAAACTTAGGAGACAACGTAGATTACTCCGGTAGATTTGTTACGGATTGGGAATTTGATTCCTTAGATGAATTACATAGTTGGGCCGATGCGATAGCAATAACAATTGGTTTTTAATTTACACGTGCTTTTTATAAACAAAAAAAAAGACGTTCTAGAGTTAGTGTGTATTTAAGATGTCACCGCTATGGTAATATTAGGGGTGATTTACATAATCTAGATAATGCTGCCCGACCTGGTTCTAAAAGTAGAACTTGTGGGTGTAAATTTTTAAACAGAGATGGCAATCGATCGTGACTACCTGGTCGGTTAGGAACAGAAAGGTCGTTCGGTATTTGGCTGGAACATTGATTCCACTTAGAGAGAAATTTGTGCGTGCGTGGACGAATGAATGTTTACACATGGATAACCAGACTACCAGCAGAGTTGAAAGCCAACACTCGTCTTTCAAGTATTATCTTGGTAGCGGTAATAGCTCATTTGATACCCTGTTTAAAAGGGCACACGCACAGATTACAAACCAGCAAGCCAGGATCCGACAAGTGCTACAGGAATCCATGAATTCTGTAGCAAGGTCGTTGCGACAACATTTCTTTAGACCTTTATATCGCCATGTATCTATCTATGTCTTGGAGCAGCTGCGGCTTGAGCATAACCGTATGTTAGATTTGGGTGATTATGTACTTAACAAATGCGGTTGTGTACTTCAACGCACTCATGGATTGCCGTGTGCTTGTTATTTATATATGTCCATCGGTTCACAAGGTGCTTTGTATTTGGATGACATTCATCTATTCTAGAGTATTTTGACGTACACAGAGGTAGGAGATGACACCAACGAAGGAGTACTACACGCGAACGCCGATGACAAAGAGTACTTTAAATCTTTGGTCGATGAAGTCTAAAAATCTGATCCCGCAGTTGTACAACGCTTGTCTCAGGTACTTGAGTATGAACTAGACCCTGATGAAGTCGATATATCTGAGCCTTACGCAAGACCACCTAGAAAGGGAAGACCAACCACAAACAAAACCCTTAGAAGAAATAAAAGCTCATTTGAATATAGTAGATCATCTTCTCGTGGTCGAGGGTCTAGATCTTCATCCCACAGAGGATCAAGTGGTAGATCTAGTGGTCGGAAAACACAAGCCTCAATTGGAATTAATTTTAGCTTCAACTTATCCGGTACACAAATCTCAGATGATCCAGGAGGTCATGATTTTTCACTGTTTTCATGGCCTAATCACATCCCGCACATTGTTCCTCCTTACTTGTTTGATTGGATTGATGTCTTAGGTGATGGTAACTGTGGATTTAGAGCTATTGCCGCCACAGAGTTGGGAGGCGAGGAGGCATGGCCTCTTTTAAGACGTGTTATGTGTATAGAAATGCAAATGAACAGAGACCAATACCTAAATTTGTATCTATCGCAGGAGTTGTTAGACAATGCTATATTCAGAATTGGTTCACACGGCAATGGACCTGCTCCTTTTATTCACTGGTTGGATCCACCGATGGCATTGTACTCTGCAGCAACGTTTCTTAACATTAGCATTGCTTATTATGGTTCTGCTGACGGTAATCCGCTGTACAACTGTTTGGTTCTTCCGTTAAGGAAAGCATCGGGTGTGCATAGTGTAAATAAAGTTATACATATATGTTGGGTGAATAGAAATCCTTTTATTCAACTATTAATGAACGATGATTCATCTCCACTGCCGCCAGTCCATCAACATTGGAGAGAAACAGTTGACAATTTTTCCAGACATATAGAAACACATTTTACTAGTAGGATTATGCTTTGGAATAAACTATGTGGGCCACAATCACCAGAACGTAATAACACCGCTGAAGATGCTGTAAATTTAGATAGTCCATGGTGTAACACAATGTGTAAATCATTATTTAGTTTAACAGTAGAAATTGTAGATGGGATTCAATTTGTAGATAGTCCATAGTTATATTATTGTGTACATCATTATTTAGTTTAACAACACATGTAGATGTGATTCAAATTATAGATGGAAATCAATATGTATAGTAATGTTGTAAATTAATAAAAGCATCGATGTAAACATGAATTAAATTTAATGTTAAAAGCGTTGATGTAAATAAATAAACGCATTAATATAAATTAGTTTAAATACAGACTATGAAGGGTCATGCCTCTTAAAAGCTTGCCATTCGGCAAATAAATCTTTAACATCACCAAGGTATACATCTAAATAACACAACGACATAATAGAAAATATATAAATTCAAAAAACTAACGTATTCCAATCTGCTTTCAACTGGATCAAAACCGGCACTCGGTCCTTCGCCGGGGACGACGTATGGGTGGGAGCACACTCTTAACCAGTCAACGTAACTAGGATCAGCCTCTGATGGAACAGATGCCCGACGAAGTGCTTGATCACCAAGGCGGGCACTATAGGGGAACCTACACCATGCCTCCAAGACACAGGCGGAGAAGCAAAGGTCATGGAATAGATACCGTGTGCCGGTCGTACAGCCTGGGCTAGTCTCAGAGGAGGGAGGGAATAGCCTGCACAAAGCCGACCTGTCGCACTGTCCTCTCCGGCAAATGCACCTCGACGATATCAAAGCAAGTGATACCCCCGATGAAGGTGGTGCGTGGGTGCTCATTCAGCAATGCCCTTGGAGAAGTCATGTACGGAGTCCATTCCACCTGCATACAAGCCAAGTTAACATATAAAAATAATCTAAAATTAAAATAACATGCATAAGTGTGATGTAATGTACAATACCTGAGTCTCCGTCATGCAGTCCAATATACTCCTGCAGTCCCTCAGCTTATTGATCTCATGACCTGGTTTTGGGCGTGGACCAACATCTCCGCCCTAGTCTTATTAGGCACATCTGCTCGGCGAGGATGAGGGCGGAAGACGGGAAAGTACTCGTAAATCCATGTCTGGACCAATGTGAGGCAACCCGCATTGGTCTTGCAACCAGCCCTAGATGCCATTCCTAGTTGGCGATACATGTAGGCCAGCGTCACTGCACCCCAGGCGATCTCATCCTGATCGACGTTGACAGTAAGTAGCGGGTGAGGTCGCATGCCGGTTCTGGTCTTATCCGCCAGCAGGGTAGAGCCGACAATAGCCATGTAGTAGGCTGTCGACTGGGTCTCCATAGCTTGGGACCGATGACACAACTACATCACTTCAGCAACGTTGACGCAACCGCTGGTGAATATCCCTTTCCATCGTAGCTTAGACATGGGCTCCCCAAACATATTAGTAATACCGACCTGCCACTCCCCCTCAGAAGGCTCAACCGGTAGCGAACCTTCAATACCTATGCCCAATATGCGTTGCACGTCGTGCAACATAATCGTCATCTCCCCCCATGGCATGTGGAAGGTGTTCGTATCCGGCTGCCACCTTTCCACGAAGGCCGATATCAAAGCACAGTCGATGTGCTGGTGCATAACGTACGGTAGCCGGCCGAGGGGAGTAGCAGGTAGAACATCGTAAAGCGCATCAGTCATATCCCGCAGTCCGATGATCGCCTCCAACGACTTCTTTCTACTACGGCATTCCAGAACCATGTACGCTTAGAGCCGTCAAAAATAACTTTAGTTATGTGCCCGTCATAGCTGGGTATCAGGCGCGTATCTATGGGCCCCCGGGCTGGGACGATGTGACCAACCAGTCCGTTTCAGCAGACTGTGAGCGCCTGCTCCCCCTGGCGGCTCATTATCAACGACTACAACGAGACTATGTCCGACATGTTCAGATGCGCCTGAAGAACTAGGGTCGGCACGTGCGAATCTCCCGTTGGGCCCCCAGACAACAGTCCAGTCCACTGGGCGAAGATCAGGACCTTGGAACTGAACATCATCATCATCATTATCATCATCTCTAGAAACCCCCCAACTACTCTAGAGGCTGCTAGCCTGGTTATCAAAATGAGTACGCACTTGGTTCAGCGTACTCGACCGTTGGGCCTCACTGTGTCTGGTAGCCTCTTCCTGCCTAGCCCTCCTAGTAGAACTCGTCACCCCCCTCTCATGAGGGTCCCCTCTGAGCAGGGTAGGCCTAGAACTATTCCTGCTCAGCAAGTTTCTAAATAAATCCTTCCCTTTCCGGTGAGTACCAGCCATTTACTATAATTTTTGATAATTTAATTAACCATTATTAATAAATAAACATAATCAAAAGAAAACAATTAATTAGCAACAACAATATTTAACTATTCATTATCAACAAATATAATTTAAGAACATATTTATTATTATTATTAATATTATTGTAATTATTTTTCTAAATTAACAATAATCATAATAATAATAATATTATTAACAAAAATAATAACATTAATAATAATCATAACAATAATAACACAAACAATAATAATAATAATAACACTAATAACAAAAACAATATTTAAAAATAAAATTAAAGAAAAATTTACTAACAATAACAATAACAACATCACCAAAAAAAATAATAAAAATAATATTTAAGAGAATATAAAAAATTTAATAATAATAATAATAGAAATAATATTTAAAAAAATAAATTAAATATAATAATTGAAACAAAAATAAAAATTTAATAATAATAATAATAATAATAATAATAATAATAATAATAATCACAATAATAACAATAATAACAATAATAATAATAATAATAATAATAATAATAATAATAATAATAATAATAATAATAATAAAAATAATAATAATAATAATATTAATAACAATAATTATATAAATAAAATTAATGATAATTATTCATAAAAAAACAAAAAAAAATAATTTTGGACCAGTAGCACGAAATCCGCGAGCCCACTGCGGGTCAGTCGCACGAAATCCACATTTGATTTCGTGCGACTGGCCCAATGTTTTTATTTTTTATTTTTATCGTTTTTTTTTAATTTTAAAATAATACGATTTGAATAAAAATTACCTCGATTATTTGTTTGTGGATTGAATTTCTTAATTTTTGCTCCAAAAATTTTATGTTGTAATTTTGTTTTTTAAGTGTGATAAAGGAGTTATTTAGTGAGGTTAGAGTATAAATAAGAAATTTTAAGTCCAGTAGCAATTCGTAATTTTTTAAATTTCAGAGAAAAATTTGTAATTTCATTAAGAGTTGCGATAAAATAAAAAGGGTAACGATGTTTAAGGATCGTTTTGCTGAAACATCCATTTTCAACTTGCAAGGCATTTTATCCTAAGAGTCAGACCAAAACATTATTCTTGTTTATTTTGCTTAGCTACGTTTATTCTAAACTACTCCTCAGTCGTCCCCTTCAATTTTGCCATTTAATTCTAACCTGAGGTATTATTAAGCCAAACGCTCATGATACATTCTACTAAAACAATAAAAGAATACAACATATATTATTTTAATATATTATTTTTTCCCTCCTAAATTTTAAGTAATTAGATATAGAAACTTTGAGCTTTAATTAAATTTTATTTCTTAATGAATAATAATAGTAAGAAGAAAGTCAATTCTAAAACCTTTAATTTTTCAAATACATTTGTTTATGAAAAAAAATATTTTGGGTAACTTTGATTTTAGTAAATTATATGACTAAACTATTAATTATACCTTATTTACGATACAAGAATAATTAGAATATATAATAGTTCATCATCATCATCATCATACTCAGTGTATCCCGCTCATAGGAAAACTATGATCAGAGTTTGGGAAGGGAAGGAAGACAACAACTCATATCCATAAAGAAGAATGTGGTCAAAGAGTCCCTCGACTCAAGAAAAATCTTCAAAGGGTAGAATATAAAATAGTTGTTAACTATAAATAACCTTATAATTAAAAACTCTTAAATTATGTAACCTTAAAAAATTTATCAACTTAATTATTTAGTTAAGTTCCATATTTACAAAGTAATAACTAAAATCTTATTTAGAATAATTTTACAATGATAATTATGATGAAGAAAATTATAGAAGTATATATCTTGAACATGCCATCAATAAAGTGTTTGTGTATAATCATTTCATAGAAGGAAGTTTGATATAATGTTTGCACAATAATTTAGCCTCTGTTTAGTAAACCTTAAATTTAATATATACTTAGATTAATCGATCCATTTAGGAAAAAAAATTATGATTAGTAAAAATTATTTTTTATTAGTAAATATTATTTTAATCAGTGAAATAGAATTATTTTACTTATAATTGTTTTAGTTAGTAATATATAGTTATGATCAATATAATGGTTTGTTTTGAAAAATAAACAATTATATTCAATAAATTTTTTCACATAACTTAATAAACTAATATATATGTGCATTGCACGGGACAAAATACTAGTAGTCATTAATTCACTATGCAATGCTATGACCGTACTCTCTTTTATAGTCATAAGTTGTCGTCTTTTTTTCTCCCCAGATCCTAATCATAAATTCTATGAGTGGGATATACCGGATATAATGATGATGATGCAATGCTATGAATAGTAGTCAATCTAGGTTTTTCAAATTGAGGGTCCATCTAGGTTTTTCAAATTGAGGGTCCAATAATGAAAAAAATATATCAACAAGATAAGCTATTACAAAAGATTTTAGAATTGTTAAATTTTCAAATTACTATTTAATTGAAAAGAAATTTATATTTACATTATTGAAATTATCGTACCCATATTCTCAAATTATGAAAATATTTTCATTAATTTTTTCACTTACACCTATTATAAATTGACTATTTAATATAAATGATTAGACAATTATTTAACAATTAAAATCCTATACTAATGTGTATATTTTTTATGGCAGCTATAAAAATATATCCTAATAAATAAATTAAAAATTAATATATTTATTAAACAATATCATAATCTTAAAAAATTAAAGTCAGCTACTTCATAAACAGTTAACTTCTTGATTAGAAGCTAGATTTAAATTGATTGAATATATGAGTGACGTATACGGAGTTTAAGATTATAATCATTCATTTTTGAAGTAGGTAGTGTATGAGGATTCGGTTATGAATCCGATAGTATCGACTCAGGTCCAATTTTGGGCTTTTGTTATACTTTAAGCTAGTTAGGGTAGCTTTAATAATAGCTAGTCTTCTAAGAAATTTTTTTTTTTAGGAAAGCTCTAATAAAAGTACACTAATTATTATAAGTTACAATTTTTCCGAGAGACACATTAAATATATGGGCTAAATTGTCCAATTAATTCAAATTAAAGAGAAATTAAGAATGTGAGCTTCTTGTTTTGAGATTATCTCCTTAAAAGACGGTCTCTCACAAGTGTAGCTGATAAAAGTATATTCTCATAATTTATTCTAATTAGACTATTTAACATTATAAATTGTTATATGAGACAGTCTTATGATGAGATGCGCTACATATGAGTTAAATAGTTTATCTAATAAATATGAGAATTTAGCCTTCTTGTTTGAGGTCGTCTCAACGAAATACAATCTCTTACAAGAGTGTCTTATTTAACATATATATAAGGCGCATTTTACCATGAGACCATATAGTGCAACAAGTGCCTGAAAATTGGATCGGAGAGGTGTTTGAGGCAGTGAAAATATGAAAATAAACACTGGGCTAAACAGTTATTTAAGTTAGCTCAAAAAGTGCAAATAGGCCACACATCGGGTGTAAATGGGCCTATTTAAGTTAAGTTAGCCCAATAAAGCACGAAGGATTTGCACTTTTACATTTTTCACCTTCAATGTTTATTTTCACTTTTTAAAATTCTTCTCTCATGCACGAATTGTTTAAATCAAATATATATAATTTAATGTTATAAAAATATTTATATAATATGATGCAATCTCAATTTATTAATAAATTGATTTTATGAACATGTAATACAACATCTCATAAAAATTTATTTCTTATTATATATAGTGCATTTCTCTATCTTTATCATCCTAAGATCGTTAAACATAAAATATTATCACCTCAAGTCTTCGTATTAATGTGTGTTAGATTAAATAACCACTATGACGTAGCAATTAAATAATAATCATTTTAAATATTAAACTCTTATTATTCCATTTAACTTTGCAACAGAGTAGCTTTTCTTTTGTGATACTTCTACTAAAAAGGTGCTTGGGAATATTAAATTGAATTCACAATAAGACACAAACAAAAACAGTACATAGCCAGTATAAAGTATGTAAATGAAATGAAATGTGCTTTAAAAGATGATGCATTCAGATAGAATATTTTCTTATGTGATCAAGTTTATTCAGAGAGAAATCTGAAATAAGAATTCAAGAATTCTATAGAATTCTAATTATATCTTAACTCTCATATACGTCTCTATTTATAGAGTTTATGCATGATTTCAGTCCTTGATTTCATGCCTTACAACTAATAAAAAATCAGTTAAAATGAAAGAATAATTATGAAATCATTGACGTTCCTGATAATTTTTGGGCTCTAAACAAAAACTAAAAAAAGGCCCTTATATGAGTAAAGTTTCGGTTATTTTTTCTCCAACTATATAGTTTAGTGGTCATGCGCTAAACTAAGAAACCTATTGGTGCAAATTCGATCCATGCTAAAAGCTACTTATGCAAATACTAATGTTTAATTGTAAAGATTAACTCAAATTTAACCTTTTTATGAATTGGATCATAGACGATTACACTTCAAAACTACCCTCAGAAACAGCCTTGATGAAATGCAAGCATTTCTGATCAAACGAGCGGCATAGTGTTCAAACCAGCACCAGTAGTGCTCGCACCAGCTCTGTCGAGTTTCTTTGCCGCGTTATGTTTTGTTCTTTTGCATCATATCTTGAAGTAATTTGACCTATTGTCATAAACTTATATATCTAGAATAATTTTTTTTTAATCAAAAACTACCAAACAAATTCATTTACTTGGCTAAATAATTTAATGCAATATACTCTCAGCTTTATTTTTTTCATTGTTTAAAGTTGCAATTATCTCTATTACTCCTACTTTCTTCATTTGTTTCAATTTTATTTTTAAGTTTTAAATATTTTCGATAAGTGAAAATGAGCTTGTATTTTCGAATGAAAGTATTTATTATTACAACTAGTTTTGTTAAGAATAAACTTAATTAAAGTAAATTGAATTATTTTAATAGAAGTTATTTATATTTTAAGTCTTTAAAATTGTGTATAACGAGCTTAAATAAAAAAAATCTAAATGTAAAACTACTCCTATAAGAAAAAAAATATTGCAAGGTAGGCTGAAAGGAATATGAGAATAATAGTTGAAAGGAATATGAGGATAATAGTAGGAAATCAAACTCAATACCTTATATAAAAAATTGATATTTACACCAATTGAGACAAAAAAAATAAAATAATTCTCCAGAATAAATTTAATCAAACTAAATAGTTGAAAATCTTTATTATTTTTCTATTACAAAAAAATGATTACAAGGTAGGTTGAAAGAAATGTAAAGCTTAATTAAAACAATATACTTGACCAAATCTTTTTTATTTTTCGTTTACAAGGTAGACTGAAAGAAATATGAGAATAATAGTTGAAAATCAAACTCAATAACTTATATAAAAAAATGATATTTACAAAAAAAAAAAAATTCTCCTCAAAAAATTTAATCAAACTAAATATTAAAACAAACTAAATAAGAAAAGTGTTCTATATTTTTAGAAAACAATTGGTTTATACAAGTATAGAAGCATAATAAATAAAAGTACTTGTACAAGCGAGGGACAAAGAAGCATGATATAAGCAATGCTCCGAATGGACCCTCGCCTCCTCGTCTCCACACCTCACATGGCATCCACTTAGTGCTACCATTTCCATCACTTGATTAATGTGTGGGACCCCCTTCTTAATCATGGGACACTAACCTAGTTAATTAATTATAACAAGCCTAATCACTTACTCCAAAACACGGGGTAAAATGAACATGTTTATTTACATGATCATCATCCTATTTTATATTTTTCCAATTATTTAAAATTAAAAAATATATAAACAAACAAAATAAAGTTAATATAATCTAAATACAAATAATAAATAATATTTTTATTTTTTGAAATATACTTTTGTATGACCAAACATTTCATATACTAGTAGAAATTGTGTTTTTTTTACACAAGTGATGGGTAAAGTTATATGAATGACATTAATAAGTGGAGAGCTACTATTATATTCAAAAATAAAAATACTATAAAATAAGTAGAATAAATTAAGATAACAAATAATTTTCTTTTGAATAGAATAAATAATGTTAAATAAGTAAAATAGAGAGAATATAATGGGGTGTTTGGTTGTTAGTTTTTTGTTTAGTTTTTTGGTTGATTTTTGATTTTTGACTTGTTGGTTGGTCAAACAGTCAAAAAAAGCGTTTAGTAAATGGCTTTCAAAGAAGCTGAAAAGCTGACTTTTAAGCCAAAATGAAAAAATTGCTCCAGCTAGCTTTTTAGTTGGCTTTTGGCTTGTTGACTCACTTTTTCTCTAATAAACAGCTAACAGTCAATACTTAAATTTATCAAATATTTCCATAAACAGCTAGCTTTTTCAGCTAACTTTAAAAGTCAACAAAAACAGCCAACATTTTCAATTGGTCAAATAAATTAACTAAAAAGCTAACAGTCAACAGTCAACAGCCAACAGCCAATTACAAAACCCCCAAAATATTCAAAATTGACTTTTTACTTGTCATGGCTCAGAATCTTAGTCCCTTAGCAATGGAGTATCTCTCTAAGACTAAAATGGGCCCACAGATGTATTGGCTTATACAACGAATATAAGAAATAATTAAAGAACATCTTTTCAAATAATTTAAGTACTACTTCTACTCCTACCTACTCTTTCAAATATAAATATAATCTTCGGCATTTTCATCCGGGTCCGGGTCCGGGTCCGATCTGGGTCCGAGTTCTTCATGTCATCTTCTTTAGGTTTAATTCTACAACCAATTTTGCTGAATATTCAATTTCCAATTGTGTGGGGAGCTTTTTTTTTAATGATAACAATTATTATTAGTATAAATTAAAGATCACAATAATATCAATATATTATTTGGTATCCATGCATGAAAGGTTGGATGTTGATAAGATCAAGTCATAATAAAAAAATTATTTTCCCATGTATGAAAAAAGGGACAAGACTATTGGGTCATATGATATTTTAATTTGTTATTCAAAAAAGGAAGTAACCAATTTCTTAAGGGGAAACAGTTGTGAATCATTTAATTGAGATGCACTATCTGATATACAAAATATATCATTCCATATTTTATTGTCACTGAATATTAATTTTTGACGAAGATAATAATGTTATATTGTCAGATTGAAATTGAAAGAATATATAAGTTTAATGTGCTATTTCTCCTGTGATAAATTGATTATAAAATGGATATTTAGGGTCTATTTACAGTCAACTCTACTCTTATACAGATCTTGTATAGAAGCTTAATAATAAATTTATTATTATTAGCACAATCTTTAATAGTTGAAATTATTTATAACAAATAATAATTTTTAAAATTATTCTTATCTAATATATAACGACCACAAGTTATTGATCAAATCTTTTTGTTAATAACAATATTCAATGTATTTACAAATAATTGAAAACGTTAATTAATAACTTTAGAATAGTGCGGCATAGGAAATTTGTTTGCTCCAAATGTTTTGAGACAAGACCTCTAACCACAGTTAAAAGTTACTATTACTTAAAATTTGCAATATTTACTTATATATAGAATTGTTTTATCGAATTTATTGTTTTGGTTTTAGATAGGTTAAAACAAAGTATTTGAAATATATGTATAAATGAAAAATGATAAATTAAATATATGGATTAAAATTGAGAATTAAGTGTAGTGTTAACTGAAGCATGTATCACTTTTTTCAGTTGAGGTCTTGGATTTAATTTTCACTAAGACACTATTATACTGCCTCTCTCCTCGTCTTCCCTTCCCTCAACCTATTATGTGGTCAAAATAAGATGTTTAAATTAAAATTATTAAAAATTACCGTGAATAATACAACATTTTGTTAATTTTTTAATCATACAAACTTTTGATTAATGATTAATTATGAATAACATCAACTTATGGAGTTTTTTTTTAGAATAATAACAACTTTAGTTTATTAACTAAATTGCCAAAAAAATTTTTTTTGCCATATAATCTCTTAAAGTTTGATTTAACATGTTTGAATAGTGTAGGAAACATTCTCCTAAGTTGGTATTATTGTAGAAAAATTAGCAAAAAATTGTATTATTCATGTTAGTTTTTTATAAGAATGTATTTTGTATAATTCTTGTTTCTTGTCAGCTGGATTGTTTGTTATATCAAACTCCATCAGACACTTGTATAAAAGGGGTGTACTACCATTCTTTTACCCACTGAGTAAATGACAAACACTTTGCATGTTTTCTTTGCCTTATTTTCATGGTATGCTATGGCTGTGCAGCTACTCTAAGCGTCTCACATGGTATTAGAGCAGGTTCTCTGATTACAGTAGGTTTGTTCGTTTTTACAGTCTTTTTTCTTCGTTTTTCTTTCTTGTTTTCTTCTTCGCCATAGCAAACCAATAATTTCTCTTTCTTTTTCTTGCACTATTTTTCTTGTTCCCTTTCTTCGTTCATTAGATTTGTTCTTCTTTTTTTGTTCTTCATGACTGAAACATCTGGTCACGTTTCATCTACTAATCAAGTATCTCAACAAATTCATATTGATCTTACTCAAAATCCCGTATTCGTATATTATCTTCAACCTTCGGACCATGCTAGTACTGAACTTGTCAATATACCTTTTGATGGCAATGGATTTGGCGATTGGAAGTGCTCGGTCATGATTGGATTAATAGCCAAGAACAAACTATGCTTTGTCGATGTTACGCTTTCTCAACCATGAGATAATGCTTCAGAAATAAAAGCTTGGGAGCGGTGCAACAATATGGTACTCGGTTGGCTTATCACTTCATTAGATCATGTTGTTGCGAAGAGTGTTATGTACAACAAATATGCTTCAGAGATTTGGACAGATCTGGAGGAACAATTTAGAGTTTTTACTTCTGCACAAATTTACTCTCTACATGAAGAATTGTCCAATATTTCAAAAGAGGCCAATATAAGCATCACTGATTATTTACTAAGGTGAAATCTCTTTGGGATGAACTTGATAATCTTAATCCTTTACATACATGTACTTGTAATGATAGAAACTGTGGTTTAACAAAAAAAAGTGTTGAAGCTTCAATAAGATCAACGCCTCATGAGCTTTCTTATGAAGGTTGATGAGCAGTATAGTCCGATCAAAACTAATATACTTATGCTATCAGAACATCCTTATGTTTCAACTGCTTATCATATGTTGTATCAAGAGCAAAAACATAAGGAGCTCACTCGTCTCAATAATACTCCTTCTTCTAAATCTTTGGCGTTTACCGTCAATAGGAAGCAGTTTTATGACAAGTCTTCTACTACTAAACGATTTTATAAGCCTTCTTCTCAAGACTCCACAATTTATGCAAGAAACAGGCCTGGTGCTGGTTTCAAGCTAACCTCAAACTTTTTTTGTGATCATTGCAAAATTCATGGTCACACTGATGAGAGATGTTTCAAGCTTAATGGCTATCCACCTGGTTTTAAACAAAAGAAGCTGGTTGTGCTCACGATGGTGAACCTAAATCTGATCTTTCTGCACATGGTCTTACTACCACTCAAATTGACAACCTAATGCCTTTTTTAAGCAAGCACAAAGAATCTGCTCCTAAACCAGCTTCTATGGAACTTGATATTGTACTTAGCATAGCCAATCTTGCTGGTAAATTTTATTTTCTATCTAAAACACATGCCTTTCATTGGATCATTGATAATGGTGCTACGTATCATATGTACAATTCTTTGGATTATTTTCTTTCTGTTCAAAAGATCCTTGGGGCCAAACATAGCATCATTATTCCTGATGGTAGAAAAGTTCTAGTTGATCTTTACGGTGATATTCCTTTGATGAATGGTATTTTACTCAAAAAGGTCCTCTACGTGTAACACTCCGAGATTTTCTGACGTCATTAATTAATATTTTAATAACTTTTCAGTATTTTATAATTATATTAAATTAATTTTGAAGTAGTTTTAATAAACTTCTTTCATATACGAATTTAAATATTAACATATATTTATATTAAAAATACAATTACAATTTCTAAATAAAGAGGAGGTTCGAATTAAAATAATTATTTTTTATTAAAAGGTGTAAGCACTTGAAGGCGAATTTTCTTAGTTAGGCCTTTCAAGAGGGTGAACCTGGAAAATAAATAAATAAATAATACTAATAATAATAATAATAACCATGATAAAAGGGCATAAACCCTTATGCGTCACCACAGCCGCATGTCCCTTTCCTCTCCTCTTACCTTGCTCTCTTCCTCTCCCTCATGGCTGTACCCTCACCACAGCCCAAACCGCAGCTCACCACAACCCAAACCGAAACCGGTAGCCACCCTGCTCTCCTCCGCGAGCAGCCCCAAGCAGCAGCAAGCAAGCTGAGCTGCTTTGTGCCGCCAGCTGGAGGAGCCGCACTCGGTGCTTCCTCAACCATCCCACACATCCCTGTTTCACCACCACCACAATCTTATCCACATCTTCACCATTTTTACTAGTTTTAAATTTGTTTTCAGTTCATAAGAGGAAAATAAAACCTTAGTTGGGTGAATTTTGTAACTTTTGGTCGTGCAGTGACGCTTACAGGTACGTACACGCAGTAACGAACCCTTATATACAATTTTCTTTAAGACATTATTGTTTATTGTGATAATATGCATTGTATCGAAACTATGAGGTACTAGTGAATACACTTTATACGAAAAGCTATCGATTATGAAATCCTTGCGCTTAGAATAGTTATAGAGTTTGAGAGTGTTAGTAGGAGGCGGGGACCACCCCCTTATTTATTTAAGAATTGGATTATGCTTTACTTGGAGTTAGAATGACTCCTTTATAGGTGAATTTCATATTTTGTTGAGCGGCTCAGTAGGTTTTGGCGTGCTACTATCCCAGGGCGTTCATTAATAGTCGAAAGTGGGAGTTATTCCCATCTGATAAAGTATTAGATTATGATTAGCTGGCGTGACTCAACTGGATTATGTCCGGTTGATTTAGTAGTCCCCTAGGTGAGATCCGACGGGACCAATGTAAGGGGGTATGAGCATGCTTTTGTCATTGGGCGCCGGATGGCCGATACCGCCCCTTGACCGAGGTGTTACCATGCGGGCCTTGCAAACCCCAATATGGTGGCCTCTTCACTGGTTTAGTACCCCAGTGTGTTAGTTTTTCCCGAAGGTAGGACCCGAGAGGGTCAGCTGGAGGGGGCATGAGCTCATACTTTGTCATGGGCGTCAGATGGCCGATAACGCCCTTGGCCGTGTCTCTATGCCAGGAAGTAGAGAAAAGATCCACTGATAGAAAGTTATTCAGTGATAGATAGTTTATTCATTGATCAAAAGTTATTTAATGATAGAAGGTTCATTTTTTGATAGAAAGCTTACACGTTGATAGAACGTTTACTTATTAATAGAATATATACTCATTGATAGAATAGTTTATGCTAGTGAGAAGTGTGCCTAAGTTAATGTAACACTCCGAGATTTTCTGACGTCATTAATTAATATTTTAATAATTTTTGGGTATTTTATAATTATATTAAATTAATTTTGAAGTAGTTTTAATAAATTCCTTTCATATACGAATTTAAATATTAACATATATTTATATTAAAAATTCAATTACGATTTCTAAATAAAGAGGTTCGAATCAAAATAATTATTTTATTAAAATGTGTGAGCACACGAAGGTGAGTTTCTTAGTTGTGCCTCGCAAGAAGATGAACCTAGGTAAATAAATAAATAAATAAATAAGTGTATAAATAATATAAAAGGATGGGTTAGGGTTGTGAGCCTTCCCTCACTCAAAACACGCCTCCCCTTTCCCTCTCCACTCCTCTTCCCTTCTCTCATTCCTCCACTGCGGCATACCACCACCACCAGCCACATACTCTTCCTCCACCGGTGAGTAGCCACCGTAGCAGCAGCACCGCCTTCCTCCCTCACGACACCCAGCAGCGGGCACCCAGCAGCAGTGGCTGCTTTGTTCTCTTCCTCTCCCCCTGCAGCAGCGTGAGTCTCCAAGCAGCGGTAGCCACCTTTGTGGTGGTTTTACCGGCAGTAGCAGCCCAACACTACCATACCAACTCCTCCCTTCTTCACCCTTCTCTTGTTTCATATTAGTGCCCATTTCGTAAGAGGAAAGTAGAGCCTTAGTTGGGTGATTTTTTGACTTCTGATCATGCAATGACGCTTACAGTAGGAGGATCATAGGCAGGCGTAGCAGGTATTGGAGCTTCTTTTACATTGCATTGCATTGAGGGAGAGTGATGAGGGTGAAGCATAACTTGTGTCATACCGCTATCTTTCGATTTTGTAGCTCTTGTTATCTTTTGTAAACTTTGGTTGTATGTGTTTTGTTATGAGGCCTAGTGTCCTCCCTTGTATATTTGTATTTCCGTTACGTAATTTATAACTCTGTATGGTTTTAAGGAGTTAAGTCTTTTTAAACGCAAACGTCGACATTGGAACCACGATCCATGCTTGACATGTTGATTTAAGAAGCCAGCGACGAATCATTCCGCCATGGTGTGAAATTTTAAAGGCAATGATGCCGTAGATTTTTTTGATGTTTTATTGTGCTGATTGCTCTACCACATGTGCGATTTTTAGAAGAGATGCTGTCGAAATTTCCACTCACCCTTTAAAAGTTAATGTTTAACGTTTATCTAAATTATTTTCCTTTTCTTTAATGTAACACTCGAATTTCCTCCCGTCCTTTACGGTTTTGGTTTCGTTAAGGGGTCGGAAATTCAGGGGTGTTACAGTTAAGTTACCTCAAGGGTATTACAGACTACGATCACACTTACCTTAAGATAGACAAGCTCTATAAGGTCATATGTTAGGTATTCTGTTAATGCCTTGGTTGAGTTGATACTATGCGTGTTTTGCAAGAGTTTATGTTTTGAAAAGAGGAGCGTGAAGACCTGCATTCTACCTAAGAACACATGGTTTGGGTTGGAAAGGACGTAATGAGATCAAGAAGTATAAGTGGACGATAAACGGTTACTATATGTGCTTGTGTCTTATGAAATCATCTTATGTTATTGTATAAAATAATGTTATCTAGTAGTTGGCCTTATTATATTTGATGCTAGTTACTGACGTGTACGTGTTTGTGTGTATGTTTGATTGTTGATGACTTTCTATGATTGTCCTGCTATGACACATAGGCCTTTGGTCTAATGTTGAGCAGCAGGAGGATCATAGATAGGCGTAGCAGGTATTGGAGCTTCTGTTACATTGCATTGCATTGGGGGAGAGTGATTAGGGCGAAGCATAACTTGTATCATACCGTTATCTTTTGATTTTGTAGCTCTTCTTTATCTTTTGTAAACTTTAGTTGTATATGTTTTGTTATGAGGCCTCGTGTCCTCCCTTGTATATTTGTATTTCCGCTGCGTAGTTTATAGCTTTGTATGGTTTTAAGGAGTTAAGTCATTTTGAAACGCAAGCGTTGACACTGAAACCACGATCCATGTTGATTTGAGAAGCCGGTGACGAATCATTCCGCCGTGATATAGTTTTGATAGGCCGTTGATGCCTTTACTTTATTAGATTCTAAATAACTTTTGTTTTTCTACAAAGGCACACGGTTTTAGGGCAGATGCTGCCGAAATTTCCACTCACCTTTTTAAAGTTAATATTTAACGTTTATCTAAATTCTTTTCTTTTTCTTTTATGTAACACCCGAATTTCCTCCCGTCCTTTACCGTTTTGGTTTCGTACAAGGGGTCGGAAATTCAGGGGTGTTACACTACGTTTCAGATTTTCAGTTTAATCTGATTTCCGTCCCCAAACTATGTCGTGATGAAAATGCTACTGTGTGCTTTATCTACTTGTGTACTTCAGAACCATTCAAAGACAAAGGTTCTTGGTAACTTGTCTAATGGCCTTTACTATGCTGATCTCTCACCTTCACTTTCATCCTCTCCAACATGTGTAGCTGCTGAATCATCAACATCCAATAAGACAAATTATGACCTAGCCAAGTTGTGGCACCTTAGACTAGGACACTTACCTTTTCATCAACCACGGACATTCATTCCTAATATTGATGTAAAAAAGATCAGTGACTCTACTTTTTGTACTATCTCTCGTGCTGCAAAACAAACCAGGAGGCCTTTTTCTCTCAGCAATATCAAGTCTACTCGAAGCTTCCAATTGCTTCATATTGACGTGTGGGGACCTTATAGACATAATACTCATGATGGTTGTAAATTTTTTTAACCATTGTCGATGACTATACACGGGCTACATGGTTGTACTTGATGAAATCAAAGAATTAATATATTTCCTTTTTTCAGCATTTTTATGCATATGTGCACACTCAGTTTCATACGAAAATTCAGGCCATTCGCACTATAATGCTCGCGAACTTTGCGACGGTGATTCTAAACGTTTTTACCTTTTTTACGGTATTGTACATCAAACTTCTTGTCGTGACACTCCTCAATAAAATGGGGTTTTCGAACGCAAACATCGACACTTATTAGAGGTTGCTCGTGCCCTCTCTTTTTAGTCCAACCTCCCTATTTTTTTTTGGGGTGAATGTGTAACACCCCTGAATTTCCGACCCCTTAACGAAACCAAAACCGTAAAGGACGGGAGGAAATTCGGGTGTTACATAAAAGAAAAGGAAAAGAATTTAGATAAACGTTAAATATTAACTTTAAAAAGGTGAGTGGAAATTTTGGCAGCATCTGCCTTAAAACTGTGCGCCTTTGAAGAAAAACAAAAGTCAATTTAGAAACTAATAAAGTAAAGGCACCAACGGCCTATCAAAGCTATGTCGCGGCGGAATGATTCATCGCCGGCTTCTCAAATCAACATGCCAAGCATGGATCTTGGTTCCAGTGTTGACGTTTGCGTTTTAAAAAAGACTTAACTCCTTAAAACCATACAGAGTTATAAACTACGCAGCGGAAATACAAATATACGAGGGAGGACGCAAGGCCTCATAACAAAACATATATAACCAAAATTTACAAAAGATAATAAAAACTATAAAATCGAAAGATAGCGGTATGACACAGGGTATGCTTCGCCCTCATCACTCTCCCCAAATGCAATGCAATGCAAAAGAAGCTCCAGTACCTGCTACGCTTGTCTATGATCCCCCTGCTACTCGACATTAGACCAAAGGCCAATGTGTCATAGCAGGACAATCATAGAAAGTCATCAACAAACAAACATAAACACAAACACGTACACGTCAGTAACTAGCATCAAATATAATAAGGCCAACTACTAGATAGTATTGAATCATAAAACAACATAAGATGATTTCATAAAACGCAAGCACAGATAGTAACCGTTTATCGGCCACTTATACTTCTTAATTTCATAACGTGCTTTCCAACCCGAACCATGTGCTCTTGGGTAGAATGCAGGTCTTCACGCTCCTCTTTTCAAACATAAATTCTTGCAAAACACGCATAGTTCAACTCGACCAAGACATTAACAGAATACCTAACACATGACCTTATAGAGTTTGTCTATCTTAAGGTAAGTGTGATCATAGTCCGTAATACCCTTGAGGTAACTTAACTTAGGCACACTTCTCACTAGCATAAACTATTCTATCAATAAGTAGATGTTCTATCAATAAGTAAATATTCTATCAAGGAGTAAACGTTCTATCAACGCGTAAGCTTAATACCAAAGAATAAACCTTCTATCATTAAATAACTTTCGATCAATGAATAAACTTTCTATCACTGAATAGTTTTCTATCAGTGGATCTTTTCTCTACTTCCTGGCATGGTGACACGGCTAAGGGCGTTATCGGCCATCCGGCGCCCATGGCAAAGTATGAGCTCATGCCCCCTCCAGCTGACCCTCTCGGGTCCTACCTTCGGGAAAAACTAACACACTGGGGTACTAAACCAGTGAATAGGCCACCATATTGGGGTTTGCAAGGCCCGCATGGTATCACCTTGGTCAAGGGGCGGTATCGGCCATCCGGCGCCCAGTGACCCAAGCATGCTCATACCCCCCTTACGGTGGTCCCGTCGAACCTCACCTAGGGAACTACTAAAACAACTGGACATAATCCAGTTGAGTCACGCCAGCTAATCATAATCTAGTACCTTATCAAATAGGAATAACTTCCACTCTCAACTATTAATGAGCGCCTTGGGATAGCAGCGCGCCAAAACCCACTGAGCCACTCAATAGAATATGAAATTCACCTATAACGGAGTCATTCTAACTCCAATTAAGGCATAATCTAATTCTTAAATAAATAACGGGGTGGTTCCCGCCTTCTATTAACACTCTCATTCTCTAAACTATTCTAAGCGCAAGAATTTCATAGTCGATAGCTCTTCATATAAAGTGTACTTACTAGTACTTCATAGTTTCGATACAATGCATACTATTAAAATAAACAATAATGTCTTAAAGAAAATTGCATATAAGGGTTATTACTACGTGTACGTACCTATAAGCGTCACTGCATGATCAAAAGTCACAAAATCACCCAACTAAGGCTCTACTTTCCTCTTACGAAATGGGCACCTATATAAGTTATGAGTAGAACTAATAAGTTCCCTTAACTACTTTGACATACCAAACTAAATACCAAATTAACCGCTATCACCCATTCAACATGAGTTTCCGATTACTCTAGCACGCACACAACTCATTCAATACAAGTCAAAATCATTCACTCAACACAGCATAAGTCTTTCCATCAATTTAAAGTAGAAGTATGTGTGAATCGTTTCTTTGCATTAACTAATTTTGAGCATATCGGCTCGCGTTACATAAAAATAACTAATCACAACTAAATCTTACAATTTTAATATAATATTAATATAACGATAAAGCAAATCTTAGAGTTATCATATCGGGATATCATTTGTTGCATTCTCCAAAGCTATTAAGAACTATAATCAAAACAACACGACAAATAACTTTAGCAACCATCGACGATAAGTTGACATTATGCTCTTGGCTTACCAATATCATGTATCTATAACTTCAATAACAACCTAATAAGGGTATTTGTAATTTACAACAATGAAACCACAACAATTAGTAACTATTATTCCAAATTTAATCAATCGAAATCACTTTCATAGTCAACTAACATCATCACCATTACTAATTATTCACAATAATAACCATTCGACCAAATCTTAAAACAACTTTTAAAGTTATTTAATCAATCATCACCAAAATATAGTATAACACACACATCATTGGTAATTTCATCTCTAAATCCAAGCTCTAATCGTTTCGTGTTTAAAGATAACATTTAATTACTACCCATACTAAGATTCAAAGAAACTAATACAAATCAACACACAACCCATAATTTCAATCACACTTCAAACCCTAAGTCAAACATGTTTAATTCATCAATCAAATTCTTACCCACAAAAAGATTCAATGAAAATAACACAAAAATCAACACCTCACTCATAAACTTCATAAAACTTCAAATAAAACTAGAAATTAATTAGAGAAAAGAGAAGAGATGGCTCACAATGGAGAAACTAGAAAAGAGTGAGGGTATAGGTGGTGTTGTGGTGGTGGTGGAGCACGAAGGTGGACAGCCTGTGGTGTGCCAGACACGGCTGCTGCTGTGGGAACCTCCAAGAAACGCAGCTGCTGCCGCCTGCTGCTTGGGTGAGTCACGGTCGCTGCCAGCTACTTGGGGTGAGTCACGGCTGCTGCAGGGAAAGGGAAGATGCTGCCGGCTGCTGTCCTTGGTGGCTGTGGAGGCTCAGCAGTGAGTGAGAGGGAGTGAGAGAAAGAGAGAAGAGAAGGAAGGGAGTGACGGGCTGACGGCGTGATTCTTGTGAGGGAGGGAGTGATATCCCCTTAAAACCCTAACTCATCCTATTTATTAATTTATACACTTATTTATTTATTTGTTTACCTAGGTTCATCTTCTTGCGAGGCCCAACTAAGAACTCACCTTCGTGTGCTCACACATTTCAATAAAATAATTATTTTGATTCGAACCTCTTTATTTAGAAATCGTGATCGTATTTTTTTTTAATATAAATATATGTCAATATTTAATTTCGTATATGAAAGGAATTTATTAAAACTACTTCAAAATTAATTTAATATAATTATAAAATACCCAAAAGTCATTAAAATATTAATTAATGACGTCAGAAAATCTCGGGGTGTTACAGAATGTGTTCAAACAACTGTTTATCTTATTAACCCTTCTCCTTTACCTGTTTTGGGTAATACTTCGCCCTATGAAAAGTATATGGTGAACCACCCAATCTCTTTCACCTTAAGTCTTTTGGCTGGTTGTGTTTTGTGTCCACTTCCAAACAGCATAGATCAAAATTTCATCCTAGGGCTGACATTTCTATTTCATAGGTTATTCCCTCACTCAAAAGGCCTACAAAACATATAACCCTACCACTAATTCAATAGTCTTTTCTAAAGATGTTACTTTTCAGGATCGTCATTTCCTTTATCACTCTACCACTCCTTCTACCTCTTATTTTTCTACCTTTTATTTACCAGCTCATACACCCATTCCCCACTAAGATGATCTTTATCTTCCACCTACTCTTTTCCCTATTCCTTCTCTTATTGACATGCCACATACTCCTCCTGCTGACACGCCACATACTCCTTCTCCTATACAAACTTCTATCCACCCTTTATCATCTCTTAATAACAATACTCACTCCTGCCCTATATCATCTACTCCCACTTCTTCAGAATCTTCTACTTTTTCTAATGCTAATCCCTCCTACTTTACCCTTGATTGTTGACCTCTCTTATACTCCTTCCTTACTTTACCCATGTCCACAAACCTCCCTCTCACCTTCAGGACTTTGTTTGCACCACTACTCATTGCTGCAACCTTGTTCATTTTAATTCTCTTCCCCCTTCTCATCAGTCACTGTTAGCTTCTCATAGTCAATAGCTTGAGCCCAAAACCTATAAACAAGCAGCACAGAACCCCTTGTGGGTCAAGGCTATGGACATTGAACTTCAAGCTCTTCAAGCTAATCATACATGGGATCTTGTCCCTCTTCCACATGGCAAGAAAAGTATTGGTTGCAAGTGGGTTTATAAAATCAAGTTAAAGGCTGAAGGTCGTTCTTTATAAAGATACAAGGCTAATCTTGTGGCCAAAGGGTATACACAGAAATATGGGGTTGATTTTCATGAGACTTTTTCCCCTGTTGTTCTTATGACCACCATTCATTGTATACTTACACTTTCTGCTTCTCATAAATGGTTTTTACACCAGCTCGACGTTAATAATGCTTTTTTGCACGAGGATCTTCATGAGGATGTTCATATGATAGTGCCTGACTGTTTACCTCATCCTCCTAATGTGGTTTGCAAGCTGCATAAGTCTCTTTACGGTCTTAAACAGGCATCCCGCCAATGGTTTGCCAAACTTACTACTGAGCTCCTTTCACAGGGTTTTATTCAAACCAAGATGGATTATTCTTTATTTACTCACAAGGATCATCATTTCATCACTATTGTTGCTATATATGTTGACGACATCATCGTTACTAGGAATAATACTTCTCTCATCTCTCATTTAAAGTCTCATCTGCATAATGTTTTCAGTATAAAGGATCTTGGTTGTTTGAGTATCTTCCTTGGTCTTGAACTTACATATTCTACTAATGGTATCATTGTTACTCAACAAAAATTTAGCAAGGAACTTATTAGGGATGCTGATACTTCGCCATTTACCCCACATGTTACTCCTCTTCCCTTAAACCACAAGTTATCCTCCCACAATTCACTTTTATTCTCCAACCCCACTTTATACCGCAGCTTGGTTGGAAAGTTAAATTTCTTAACTCATACCCATCCTAATCTCTCTTATGCCGTACAAACCCTTAGCCAACATATGCAAAAACCCACTACTGCACATTTTGAGGCTGTTAAACACACGCTTGGTTACTTATCTGCCACATTAGGCCAAGGTATTCTTCTTTCGGCATCTGATCAGTTAACTCTTCAAACATATTCTAATTCGGATTGGGGGGCATGCCCCGACACTAGACGTTCCATTTCTGGTTTTGTTCTTCTTCTTGGACGGTCACCTAATCTAAAAAGCAAGCCACGGTTTCTAAGTATTCCACTGAGGCTGAGTATCCTTCCATGGCCAGTACATCTTCTAAAGTTGTTTGGGTTGTTCGACTTCTCGAGGAACTTGGTCTCCATTCATTACGTCCTGTTACTCTACATTGTGACAACATGTCCGCACTTCATATTGCTCAGAATCCGGTGTTCCATGAACGCACCAAACACTTGGAAATTGATTGTCATTTTACCCGTGACAAGGTCATGGAGAGCCTTCTACAGTTGACATATCTTCCCACTTCATTTCAACTGGCTAATGTCTTCACTAAAGTGATTCCTTCTGCTCAATTTCGGCATTTGTTAACCAAACTTGGCATGTCCTCCCCTGCTAAGTTTGAGGGGGGCTGATAAGAATGTATTTTGTATAATTCTTGTTTCTTGCCAGTTGGATTGTTTGTTATATCAAACTCAATCAGACACTTGTATAAAAGGGGTGTACTACCCTTCTTTTACCACTAAGTAAATGACAAACACTTTGCATGTTTTCTTTCCTTTTTTTCATGGTATGTTATGGCTGTGCACCTATCCTAAGCGTCTCACAGTTTTTCTTTAAATTTTTAAAAAATAAGAGATCAAAATGAAGATAAAGATATAGCATATTTTATGAAACAGACTAAAAAAAACCTTATCAATTTTCATGAGATGAATTATAATATAAGGCGTCCAAGGCAAAGCAATAAGGACAAGCACCACTAGTAGTCTAGTACTCAAAGGCAGAGCTCGCTGAAAATTGACAGTTTTTTAAGGTCATATACGTTATTAATTTTTATAGACTCCTATTGTCTTACATAAAAATCTTATAGCTCCTGCTATACTAATATACTTGAGTTTATTACCAAAACGATCTTGGTTTTGGTTGTTTTAGAAATATTTCTTAATCTCAAGACAATGATGAACGTTGGTGTATAACAAAATAATACTTGATTTTTTTTTTTTGTGGGAGATAATAATTGAGTTTTATTATGTGTATTAAATATGTACATCTTATCAAATACTCCTGTTTGATTTCAAAAGTCCAATTTGTTTTTTTTTTTCATGTTTACCAATGCACTACTTAATAGTGATAATTGTATATAATTAAAAAAATATAAAAACTAAATATTTATAAACCTTATGTTGAGACGAATCAAACAAAATTAAGTTTAACTATGTTTAATGCATGGATGAAGAATAAAAAACAAATTAAGAGTGATCGATAAATAGTAACCAAAAAGAAAATGGGACATTTCAAAAGAATCGGAGGGAGTATGTTGCAACCTTCACTACTAATAGTTCTTTTAACTTATAAAATTTGTCTTACTTTTTTTAGTCAGTTGTATCAAATTTGCTTTGGTTTAATTTTTATCAATAATATTTTTTTCTTTAATTTTATCCACATTTAATTACTTTTTTATCTTATCTAGACATTCACACGATTTCCCTATTATCCACAATATTTATTATACCATTTTTTTTTTTTTTTCATTAAATATATGGGATACATTTGGTGGAATAATAGAGTGAGGAATAGTTTTGGGAATGAAATTGTCAAAACTAGGCACTTAGCAAACCTAAGAGGGTATTGTCCCTTTAATATAAAGTAGAAATCCATCATAGCTCTCTTTTCAATGAAAACAACAACGCACATGATCTTGCTTATACATATTCAATCATCTTTACACCCATTACATTACAAAAACAAAGCCTTATTCACACTCATCCTCTTCATTTCTCCCAATTCCACATATTACATTCCAAACAAACCTCTGTGTTAGTATAACAACTATAACAAAATGTTCCTTTTTTTATATGCTTATCTGTACGTCTCACTCTTCTCTTCTGCTCTACTCACTCCTCTATTCATCATTACTCCCTCCCTCTGTAACCCGAGAAATTAACATAGTTGTATATTACACAGAAAATTAAAAATAATAGGATAATTTAAATTATGTAGATGATATTAAAATTGGTCAATTAAAATATGTGGATGAGAATAAAAAATTAATTTTTTATCGTTGCAATATATTATACTCCATCTCTTCTATTTTAGTCACTAGGTAAAGATTTTATACAAAACTAAGAAAAGGGTATATTTTATGAAAAAGTTACTATACCCTTAAAAAGATAAATGTAAAAGTTAAAAGATAATAGACAGGATAAAAATTCGAATGGAAATAGATGCGAATTTATTAGTGAGCACAAATTCTTGTGTGAGGTACATACGATCTCACAGTAAAAGGTTCTCCATACATTAGATAAATAGTCCAATTGATATAACTATTAGAATATGAGTTTTTTGTTTTAAGATTGTCTTAAAAGAATAGCTATTTAGAGTAAAGAATGAAATATTATGGACCCACGTATGCATTACTATGCCACCTGATATTACCTGGCAATCAATCATGTTTTGACACGTGTAAATGTGTGGTTCAATCCTTGCATCTGATGAGTCTTGATGCATTAGAAATATATAGTAGTATATATAATGGTATAATTCTGTTGTGTTGTAGTCGAACTTATTTGGTTGTCCCAATCATGGCAAAGGATATATGACATCGCTCAACCAAGACCACTAAGTGGAATATGATCGAAATTCTTTTTAGAAATATTTCCAATAATGTTTTAAATAAAAATGAGAATAATAGGTTGATTTTGGTTTGAGGTTTCTTGATTAATTCTCATTTTTTATTTTACGTGTGGGGGATTATTTTTATATTAAATGTAAAAAAAAATACTTTCATAAATTTTCACTTAAATTGAAAAGTTACAGAAGTAAAAAAATGTGGTATTGTTTTAACTTTTAATTAATAAAAATACAATCATTTTAGAGCCAAAATATTAGTGATGATGATCCATATTGACATCATGATAAAGAGTCAAGAATCATGAACAATAATTTTTAATAAGGGTAATGTAGTCGTTTTTAAAACGTTATTATGCTTTATATTACGACTCATATTAACTAAAATATTCATGGACTCAAGGGCTGGTCTTTGTAGCCTAAAAAACGCCAACCTTTGAAGATATCATCATTTTATCAGATTAAATTTATTTTTGTTCTCTCAAGAATTTGTGTTTGATGATATATAGTATTAATTTTTTAAATCTAACAATATTATTTTTCATTGGTTAATTCATAATCTAAATTTAAAATTATCATCAATATTCATATTATGTCTCTTTAATTTTTGCTAAATTGTGGAATTAGAGTGATAGTCTTCTGTATATTGAGTAGCAAAATCAATGGTACAAAGAAAGTATAAAGGATTAGAGTTTAAGTTTGAAGATCTCCAAGGTTATTGAGATAGACTGCATTAATTAATAATCTTGAGGCAAGATTAATTCATATTTCTGTGCAGATATATTTGTAGACAAGCACACTTTTGTGGTACTAAAATGGTCTCTAAGGTTCAATAACACTTTTGAAGACTTTGGTGAAGCAAAACTTTTGTGATCTTTATTCTTACTTGTCCCAAAATTCTTTTAATGATGTAAACTCATTTTCTTTTTCATTTGTAAACTTGAACCGCATTGAACCCAATCGAATTACATACATTTCACAAAAACCAAATTGAATCGATTTAACTAAAATCCAAAAGACCTAATTCTAAAATCAAAATATATGTTATCATATATACTTTACTAATATAAACGAGTAATCTACTACAGAATAATAGCTCTTAGTGACATGTTATGAGGAAAAATATCTAAATATTTACTATTTTAATTTACTATATTCAACTATTTAATCTCTGTTCCATTTGTAAATAGGTAAAAGCATTAATAAAAGTATATATTAAGAACGTTCTTCATCATCATATTCAGTATATCCGCTCATAGAAAACTATGATCAAGGTTTATATGAAGAAAGTTCTTACTAGCCTAAATTTGATATTACATTAAAATTTTTTTTTTCAAATTATATATAGTAAAAACCAATACTATTAATACTTGAAAGAAGTGTCAAAAGTATAGTAAAAAACTTAAAGGACACAAAATACAAGTAATAATTTAATTTTTCCATACATACATTATATAATAATATATTTATACCTCCAAACTTTAAAACACAAAGTCCAAAACTCCGAAAATTATTGAACTTGGTGAAGGTTAGGCAATGGACCCCCCCCCCCCCCCCCCCCCCAACCCCCTTCTTTTGTATATTGATCGATCCAAAACTCCAAAATACACACTGCTTCGATCCTTCCTTTTTCTTCCCTCTTTTTTTTCATCTCTCTTAATTGTAAGAGAGAATTAAAAAGAAAAAATATGAAAAATAAATTGTTTTTCATGCCTTGAAAATCATTCAAGGATCATATATCTTCATATTTCATAACAACCTTCAAAAAATACCCAATAAGATCCATTATTCCAAATATTATACTATGAGTTTAATTATTATCAAATAATAAAAAAGATAAGAATCGAAAAATGAAGAATACAATAAGGTGTTGTATATCTTGCATCCTCCCATGCGGATCCTTAGATGTGATCCGCATCATCCACACGAACGGCCGTGTGGAAGAGATTTCCGGCTCGATACGAGCCGAAGAAGTCATGAAGGCTCACCCCAAACACATCCTTAAGAAACCTACTTCATGTCCTACTTCAAACGACGTCGTTGATGCTCCTGATTCTCACCACCGTAGGCCCACCATCGTAGTGGTCCCACCTGATGCTCAACTCCAAAGAGGGAAGATTTACTTCCTTATCCCTGTTCATGATCATCACCATCAACCATCATCAGGTAATTAGTTAGGCCCATCCTATTCATTTTTTAATTCCAGAGCGAAACCCCTAAAAACTAGTGTAATAAATAATATATGACACACTTTTGTTTTGTATGGATGATATTTTAATTATTTTATAAAAAAGTCCTAATAATTTATATTTTCTCCATTTTAAATTATTTGTAATATTAAAACTATTGCACTATTTATCGATTACTTTTAATTTATAACTAATTTTTAATCTATAATTAAGTTCAAATATAGTTAAATGAAATCTTGTTTTATTTGTGATAATGTAAAGGTTATTAATATCAAAATTTTTTAATATTTATTAAATTCTACATAATTAGAGATATTAAAAATTAAGTTAGTACATTGGATCGCGTAAAAAAGTGAATATGGTAAGTATTTTAGAGCTAAAGAAATGTTACTTAAAAAAAATTTAAATTATCCTCATATTTAATTAACTTAATATCAACCTCTTGTATATAAAAATAAAATATATATTTTTAAGCTCTAAAAAATTTTGGGACATGGTGCGATTACCTGCTTTGTTCTTGTTAATGGACGACCATGCAGGTAATTCTGGTAAGAAGAAACTACCGAAAACATCAGCTTCATCTGCACCGTCGGTTTCGACTGGTGGGTGTTCATCATCGACAACTAGGAGGAAAAGAAGGGAACAGAAAAATAGAAGTAATTCAATATCATTAGGAGTATCATCATCATCATCTGATGGGGATAAGTATTTGAGTGATATTTTGAGTGAAAAAATTGTATCAAGAGAAAGAAGATCAAGAGGAAGAGTTGCTGTTTGGAGACCTCATTTAGAAAGTATTTGTGAGACTCTTAGTGAACCTTCTTCAACTGATCATTGATTATTCATTATTTACCATTTCATTTTGTGTATGTGTTTTTTTTTTCTTTTTCTTTTGATTTCTATTTGATTATTTATATGTTTTTTTTAGTAATAATGATCCAATAGAAAAGATAAGAAAAAGAAAAAAAAAGTAAGGTATGTGAATCTGATATCAATAGTGAATTTTTGTGATAAAAACTACTCGAATTTTTATTAATAGTAAATTTACAAGGACCGAAAGGTATAGTATGAAATTATGAACATTTTGGTTAAATGAATCGTAATTATATGTAAAATTTAATTACTTTTTCATATTCCTTTAAATTTGTTATGTTGTATTTAAAAAATTCTAGTTTGAATCTGTATACTATAGCAAATTTATAGTGATAGAGAAATAAAAATAATAAAATTTATGATTATTAAGCTATTTATATCATGTATAAAATACGAATATAGTAAAATTGTCTCATACTAAAATTTGTATTTTTAATATGATTGGATACATATAATGCTTAAAAGTACAAATTATATACTTATTCCGTACAAATTACCAAATATTGAGAAATCAATTTTTGTACGCAAATCTAAATACGTTGCTGCCGATTCATTGTTTCTAAAACTATCCCAATTATAGAATATGGAATTAAAAATTTTAGTAGCCTTTTTGACGGTACATGAAAAAACAGAAAGCGGATATTTTAGGCTTGTAATTTATTATATGCACTTCGATTTGCTCTCTCATAAGTCATAACTCATAACTCATAAGCTAGGGAGATTCAGAAAGCAGAGAACAACTTTTACTTTCCATCAATCTCAAGTACACACGTTAAAGGTCTATTTGATTATCAGTACTAAACAATAGTAATGTAAAATTTTATGAAATATATCAAGTTAATCTGTTATGGTTGTTAAATCTAAACAATCATGTGCATAGGAAAGAGAGAGTAAAGAGAACGAGAAGATAAGAATTTTAGGAGAGGAGAAGAAATAGAAGAGAAGTTTTATTTCATTTTATTTCATAAAATTTAATACACCCTTATATCCCCTTTTATAGTACTAACCACTAAGACTATCACTAATAACTATTTATAACTAATTACAATCTTACTATCAAATGTACCTATAGTATAATTCATGTTAATGAAACTTTGATTATTGAAAAAATTACAATTTCTATTTCTACCTAATATCACCCTTTTTAGATAGTAATACGTTGTAATGAATTTGTGAAGAAAATGAGTTGATTAGAGGAAAACAAACATGATCATTAAACTTACTGAGAGATTTTTTTACCAAAATTACAGTAATTTTCTATTATCATTTTTCACTATTTAATGTTTACTATCAAACAAACCGTTAAGTTAAGCTTTAATTAATAGGTCAAGTTTTAAGTGAAGTTATTTTCTGATATATATTAAACTTAAGTTCTAAGTCATTTTTGAGTTCCATTGAGTCATATTCTAGTCAATTTACTTTTAAACCAATTAAATCACATCTCCAAATTAAATGACATCTCTATGCTTTGCTAAACTAAAAGAGAAATTAACATAAAAGATCTCGTTATAAGTATACTACTCCTAGATACCTCGACTCCAGTTAGCTTTTCAACCCAACTTGTTAAAAGGGTGATCTATTTAAAAAGTTTGTTTTATCTTGAAATTATACTCAACCCAATATATGAAAGAATTAAAGGAATAACTTCTAATCACTACATTAACTTATGGTTAATTTTTTTATTTTTTTAAATTGCATAAATTATATAGGCTAAGAAAATAAGAGAATTAGATGAAAATCAAATTTAAGACTTCACCTGAAAAACAAATAATTTGTTTTTCAATTGAAATAAGACTCGATTTCTAATTGACTTTTGACTATAAATGAAAATTTTCAAAAAGAAAGATGATACTTTAAAATTTTTTTTAAAAAAGTGGTCTTTAAAAATACTACAAAAGATGTAGTGAAAAAAGATATTGCAAAATACTACTTTTTGAATAAAAAAATTAATTGTCAACTAATTTTTGAAGAAGAAATAAATAATTGCCTTCATACAAAGGATTTGTTGGGGCTTTTTACAATGCAATGGCTCCAATAGAATTCTTTCCAAAAGAAAAAAAGTTGGAATAAAAAATGGAAACAGTTTTAGAAAATATATAAATTAATGTAATTAGTGATATCTAAAGGCGCCGCTGAAGAATAAAGTGAAAAAGTGATAATTAAAGCAAATAAGTAACAGAATATTTAAGTTCATTAATAAAATAAAGAATGATTAATAAATAAATAAATGTAGTCGTACTCGTAATATATAAAATTAAGTAGCACGGCTGCAAAGGGAACATTTTTATGTGAAATAAGGGCTGGTCCTTGGGCCCTGGAACTGGAGCTGGGCCTCCCACGCCCGCCCTCTACTGTACTATTGCTTACCTCATTCTCCACATGATATTGAATATTGATCCATCCTAATTTCACTCAATTTGTTGGCTTAATCGAAAAAGTTATTCAAAATAATTTTTTTCTAGTTAATTTTTTTTTTAGTTTTTATAATAATAGGGGTATTAATTAAACTCAGAGGAGTGTTTTCCTCTAACATCTAAACTGTCAAGAAACTAACTCAATCAATGTGAAAATATACTTCTATTTGTTGTTGTTTTAAAATAGTATATTGATTTGATAAAGGAAAGAATGAGAATTTTTATTTGTTGCTTGAAATATTTAGGTTGAGGGAAAAATTATTGGAGTGGTGCCCATAGTGATATGTAGAATTATAGAGATATTTAGGTTCTAATTGAATTAGTCGTATTTTATATATGGGGTTAGGATTAGATGCTTCACGATACTAGTTTAAAATAAAAATCTCGTTGTTTAATTGCTTTATTTTTTAACAACAAAAAGTAAATTGGTCCATTCACAAAACTATATGTAGAAATTCGTAATAATTTTTTTTAATTGATTTATGAAGCTACAGTTAATATTTTTAGTTTTTTTTTTGGTTTAAAATTTAACCATTCCCATGAAATAAAGTGGGTAACATTTCGCATAATAAATTCAATTAGTTTTTTAATAAACATATATTACCTTCTATTCACTTCATATATTGCTTTTATATGTTTACCAATATATTATTTCAATCATCAATACTTTGACTATGAATAACTAAAAATTATAAAAAAATTAATATTAATAAAAATTATAATTAAAATAAATCAAGCAAAATTAAATTTAACATTTTAAAAATTATATTAAGAATAAAATGTAAACTAAAAGTGATTCGTGAATAGTTTAAAATTCTAAATGTGACATATGAAGTAAATAAAATGGAGTAATAATATTCAGTGCACAATGTTTAGCTTAGTGATTGAATATTTTGGCTTTTTTTAAAAAATTATCTATTAGTTTTATTTTTTAAATTGTTTTAATTTTAATGTAAATGAGCTTTCTAAGTGGTTATTAGTTTTTTCTAAGACAAAAGGATTGTTTTGTCTAATGTTTATACATTACTTGCATTTTTTTATTGAAAAGTTTATTTTATGTATAGGTTCACACAAATGACTTTAGCAGTGTATGAGTTTATATATTAGTAGAATTTTAATTATAAATATATATTATTTAGTTTAATTAAGTTTAGTTTCTTGAATTCTTTGATTAGCTTGACATATGTGTTTATTTAGATCATCAGGTCGATTTTTAATCGATTAAAATCAAATCTTGTGTCTACATTGATTTTTATTTATTTATAATTCATTTTAAAGTCGTGTCAATTTGAATTGATTACAAGATCAGATAAATATCAAATCATCGGGTTTGTTTTAAACATCTTTAGTCATGTAGCATAAACGTTCGGATGCTTATATAGAGAAACTATGTCCTACTCTTGTGGTTCAAACTAATTTTATCCTTTTATTAATCGATCCCTTATTATAAATATTAAATTAATTTCAAAAATCCTTTATTATTGCTAATCATGGAAAAAAAATATAAAAGATAAAGGGCGTAAAGCTTTCTTCACCAAGGAAGGAAAACGAAGGAAGGAAAACGAAGGAAGCAAGTCAGCAACACTTAAAAGCAGAAGGGTGACCTGACCTCTCACAAATTGCGGTTAACGAAAGCCTAATTACAAAATAATAGTAATACCTTAAAATTTGCCGTTAAAAATCTCTCCGTAACGTAACGTCGGTTAACGCGCTCCTCTCAAAGTCTACCTTACCGGGAATATCACGTTACGTCATCACCCTTACCCGTTTTCAAACCCTTTCCCCTTATCATGCGGTTCATGCTTTTCTCGTCGGCCGGCGCTTTTACATCGCCGCTATTTCTTTTCTCCTCTTTTCCCATTTTCTCTCTCTTCTTCAATTTCTACTTTCTCTCTCCTCTGATTTTTCTCCGTTCGCCTCCATAGCCACAATTTAAGC